>NW_028274890.1:600000-812912 GCF_037043125.1 Eumetopias jubatus
TCAAGTAAATAAAGTCTTAAAAAAAGAGAGAGAGAGAAAGGGAGAAAGAAAGGAAAGAAGGAAGAAAAGAAAAGAAAACTGCTTCAGTCCCTGCTCTCACAGAGGTCACAATCCAAGGGTAAAGCAGAAAGCTTACAGAGGTTATGTTCCTAGCCATTCATTTGGCCCTTAGCACACATGCCCTTGTATCTGTGTCTAGTGACAGTCAACATATAAGCTCTTTAAGGTCTAGAATATCTTTTCTTGCATCTTGTAAACATCTGTGTACTTCCTGCAATACCTGATAGAATGCCTTGCACAAAGTAGACACCTAACAAATATTTCTTGGTCAGTAGGCTGGTTGCCCTGAGAAATTTCCCAGACTTCTTCACATTTCAGTATGTCTTCAAATTTCTATATGGATGTAAATAATTGCCTGGGCCTTGCTGGTGCTTCCAAACTTACCGTTCACGGACATCCGTGATGAAAGGCCATGCTTGTCACTGTGTCCTCTGGCTTCACTGCCATGTCATGTCTTTGAAACTGCTCCAATTCCAGGTAATTCCCCTTGCTTCACTAGGCCTTGCTTTGATTTTCTTGGTCATGATGAAATCAAAGTTTTGAGAGATAAGGTGACAGAGACCATTTTTTTTAACCTCTTTATGCCCTATACAAAACCAAGCCAAGCAGTACTGAGATGTACCCTGTATTCCTTCCAGGCTCTGTCAGAGAGGAGCTTTGTCTTTTTCCCTTAGCCAAATACAGCAAGAGAGATGAACAAGAAAAAGTCCAGAAACAGCCCAGCTATCCCTCTGCAGTGGAATGGGTAAATAAACTGTGATGTGTTCATGCAATGGAATAATCCCCTGGGGTAAAAAAATCAATGAGCTACAGCTGCAAGCAACAATATGGACAAATCTCTGAAACAGTGTTGAGCAAAAGGCCAAACAATGCCTACTGTATGATTCCGTCTGTGTGAAGTCCCAAACCGTGCAAAACAAAACAAGGTATTACTGAGGGATACAAACGTGTAGTAGAATTATAGAGAAAGAGGGGCAAGGATAAACTTCCAGGAAGGAAGGTCAGGGCCGAGAACAGCGGGAGGTGCTCAGGGGGCCGCAGAGGTGACTGTGCTCATTGCTAAGACTTGCATCTGGACCCTGGATGGGGCTGTTGCCACTTGCGTAATGGATCCCCCACAGGGGATCCCCCTCACGTCACTGCACGGGGTCTCTCTAACTGGAGGAGCCTGGGTCACGTGGCTACACCCGAGTTGCAAAGGAAGTGAGTATGGGATATTTTTGGCTTCTTTTTTGGGATGGAGTCCCTGCCTCACAGGATATGGGATTCTCATAACATGGAAAGGGGCTTCGGATATGATTCAGCCTAAAGGAATTATTTGGTCCAAATACAAAGTTCTCTGGTGCCCCAGCATAACCAAAGTATAAAATTTAGACTCTCTAGAGAAACAGATGGACTTTAGGGTTTTGTTAAGTGATAACCAGCCAGCGCTGTGCTGGAGACCAGCTCTCAAACAGCAGTTGTTAATTTTTAGGAATTTTGTGAGCCAATTGTTAAACATAACCATTATTTCAAGCTAAGTTATATAAACTTACATTCAAATTATATTTTTAAGGGACGCCTGGGTGGCTCAGTCGGTTAATCGTCTCCCTTCGGCTCAGGTCATGATCCCAGAGTGCTGGGATCGAGTCTTGCCTTGGGGTCCTTGCTCAGCACGGAGCTTGCTTCTCTCCCTGCTTGTGCTCGCTCTCTCTCTCTCTCTCTGATAAATAAACTCTTTTTTAAAATTTATATTTTTAAAAGGTAGCAAATATTCAAAAGCCATCATGTCTTAATTATCTTATACTTCACTCTCCGCTGTGCTCCTAAAGTTACTTCAGTCTACAGCAATGTGTTACTCTTCTTTCAGTGACCTCACTTTGGCAGCTGGAATCAGCCATGGTGGGAGCATCTACGCCATGGAAATCAGCAAATGATACAAATCAGGGCCCTTTTTCCTCCCCCTTGTAGAGCAATTTTTAGTTATAGCATACCATGGAAGCTGCCAAAGTTTTGGAAATCACCTAAGTGAAGATTTTCCATATTGGGAGCTAATGTCAAACAACCAGCTGATCAAAGTCGGTGTCCTTGGAGGGAAATTGAGGGGAATGAGACACTCGTGGCTGATCGTCCCAGGTGTCTGGAGAGGTAGAGGGCTCCTACAGGGAAAATAGGATTTTCTCAGGAAAACAGTTCTAACCCCATGAGAGTACAACTAGGTTTCACATTGATCACAACTCACCAGTGGTTTGTGTATTTGTTGGTTTTCTAAAGGGCCAAGATGAAATCACTGTTCCCTGTCACGGGAGAAGCAGCAAGCAGGTCCAGGTGCAGAGAGGAGATAGACCTCGTGGGAGGGTATCAGTCTCCCGGAGACGCCACCACAGTGTGCCCCAGACCGAGCAGATTAACAGAATCTTAATTTCTCCAAGCTCTGGAGGCTGGAAGCCTGACTTGAAGGCGACAGCGGGGCTAGCTGTCCTGAGGCTCTCTCCTTGGCGTGTGGATGGCTGTCTTTGTGTGTCATCCGTCTGTGTGTCTGTCTCATCTCTTCTTACAAGGACACCAGACACATTGAACTAGGGCCCTCCCATATGACCTCATTTAACTTAATCACCTCTTTGTGTTTTTTGTTTTGTTTTGTTTTGTTTTGTTGGGGTTTTTTTAGAGAGAGAGAGAGAGAGAGAGCAGGGGTAGGGGGTGGTAAGAGAGGGAGAGAGAGCAGCGAATCCCAAGCAGCCTCCATGCCCAACGTGGAGCCCAAGACAAGGCTAGACCTTACAACCCTAAGATCACAACCTGAACCAAAATCAAGAGTCGGACGCTAAACCAACTGAGCCACCCACGTGCCCCAACGGAATCACCTCTTTGAAGACCCCATCCCAATTAGAGCCGCATTCTGAGGTCCTGGGATCAGGATGTCCACATGTGAATTTAGAGGGACACAATTCAGCCCAATAGGGAGCATGTTTAAGTTCTCTTCTGACTGTCTGCTTTTCTGAGGGAAAGAAACAGCAAGATCGTCCTCCAGAGGGAAGAATGTAGTGTTTGAGGTCCTGGGAGAGAAGAGGTATGACATCGTCACCAAGGGGCAGGCAGGAGTGGACACAGTCATAGGGTACTAGCAGGGGCAGACACAGTCGGGGTGGGCGGGGGTGGACAGAGCCCCCAGGGGGCGGGCAGGGGTGGACACGGTCACTAGAGGGCAGGCAGGAGTAGACAGAGTCATAGGGTGCGGGCAGGGGTGGACAGAGTCACCAGAGAGTGGGAGGTAGTGGGCAGAGTCACCAAGGGACAGACAGGGGTGGGCGGAGTCACTAGAGGGTGGGCAGGAGTAGACACAGTAGGGGAGTGGGCAGGGGTGGACAGAGCCCCCAGGGGCGAGCAGGATGGATGAGGAAAGGCCCATCATTTCCCGGCAGCACTAAGCTCCAGCTTGGCACCAGACCCCAGCATCTAACGGCCCCCTCTGCCCAGTAGCACCCTGGGCCCTGCTCTCCAGTTACTGTGCTCAGTGCTGACCAGCGTTTGTTAACATCAATAGATGAACTGCGACTTTGAAACCTAGAGGGGATGGTGTTTATGAACAGTGTCAGACATCCGAGCACTGGATTGGAATACCAGCTTTACCACTTCTTGGTTGGATGGTTCGGGGCAAGTCACTGATCTGCTTTGTGCCCCT
Organism: Eumetopias jubatus; assembly: GCF_037043125.1. NCBI lineage: Eukaryota > Metazoa > Chordata > Mammalia > Carnivora > Otariidae > Eumetopias > Eumetopias jubatus. Next base: position 603,722 of record NW_028274890.1, read on the forward strand.
GTTTTCTCATCTGTAAATCAGCTGGAAATAATGAAGAGGCTTCACTGGCGTTGGTCATTGTGGTGAAATGCCATATCCACGAAGTGCAAAGGCACCCGAAATTTAGCTGTCATCACCATCGTCGTCTGAAAAACCAGGACCTCAGCATGGACTGCGCTGACATTTACCTATTGGGTTATGTACCCACGAAATAGTCACAAATTTCAAGGAAATTCATGGCAAACTTGTAACTCCTACACAGGGGATGAAAGACAATGCTTACAGTGGAAGAGCGGAGCTTCAATTTGCCAAGATACTGCGTGGCTGTGGGTATCCAAGAGTTGGGACTTAGAAGGACCAACCAAAGGAAATGAAGGGATGTGGACCTGACGTTGGCAGGGGTGGGTGTGATTACAGGGAATCATGGGAAATATAAGTCCACAGATAGAAAGGGCATCCCCTCCTCGACTTGCCCTTCAACTCTGGTGTCAGCTTCTGATTTGGACAAGATTCTGTCTTAGGTGAGTCACGTGGTTTTCACCTGCCCTGCTAACTGTCACTGAAGCAGGAATAAAGAGATGATCAAGGTCGCTTGCAGAGGAAAGGAGAGGGACGTGAGGAATTCACGTGTGGGGAGAATTTGGTCTTATTCACCTAGTGTGCCATCACCTCACTGTGGCGCACATCACCCTTTCCACAATAATGTATCAGATGCCACAAGAAAGGGGGACCCGCTAAATTCCAAGAGAAGACACCTGTAGACATCTTTAAAGGTTTTCCCCTTGCAGTATCCACACAAAATGGCCTGATCTCTGACTCAGAAACAACTAGAGGAGGCGCACTTTCTCACCAAGGTGTACGTCCGGTGGCAGGGAGCAGAACAGCAGTAGGGATGGCGGCCTGGGCCAACAAAGCAGGAGAACCAGGAGGAGACGGGACACGCCGAGGCTGGTCGGGGATGAATCAGGAGAACAAGGCGTGTTCTTGGACTCACCACAGCCATGGTTTTGTCATGACGACGTGCCGGCCTGAATATCTCCCTGCGGCTCAGCAAAGCCTGCTGGGGCCTGAAGCCAAGGTACAGAAACTCTCTGAGAAAACATCCTTGGCTGGCAGAGCCAGCTCGGAGACGGCTCTAGAAGGAGTTAAGTGCTCAGGCAAAGGAGGCTGACCTTCCTTCCCCTTTTTATGATAGCTTGTTAACTCTTCTGTCTAAGGAAAATGAAAGAAATGCTGAGGAACATATATTGAAGAAGTGAGCCCTTCTCCCCTCTCCCTCAGACCTGCTCTCTGGAAAAGCCAGGGGTGAGGGCCTCTGCCCATTCCCGCACACAAAGAAGTATTTGTTAACCAGGCCAGAGCTATTTTGCCACTTGATACTTTTATTTGACAACGTATCTCGGCTACGGTACCACATCACTATGTACAACTCTGTTTCATGCTTCCCACCGCTTCATCAGTACTCCATTGACTAGGACTTTTTACATTTATTGATCTAGTCTTATGTGGATAGACATTTAGATTGTGCGGTTTTTTATTTTCTAGTCTTATCAGAACAGTGCTATACTGTATATCCTTTGTACATATATTTTTGCACGCCTGTAGGAGTCTTGGGGGCGAATGGGCCACTGGAGAGAATCTCCTCCGGTTTGCTCCAGATGAAGCCAAGGCAACCCAGGCGCTTTTGGCAAAGGCTGCACGGGGCCCAGGTCCATCACGGCAGAGGGCTCCCGGGGCACCTGGGGGAACCGAGCCAAAGCTGGCTGGGAAGGGACTGGGTCACATTTGAAGTCTTCCCTGGCCACTGGGCCTGGGGAGGGAGACTGCCCTCAGAGACCTTGGGGAACTCACGCAGACCTCACCCAGGCCTCCCTCAGAGCTGCCGCCCCCGGGACAGGCCCACTGTGGGTAAATGAAGTCAGCAATGCCAGAAGGGAGGGGTCAGCCGGACTCTCTCTTGCCTATTCCAGCGGCCTTAGAAAACACTAATTTCGGGGCGCCTGGGTGGCTCAGTCATTAAGCGTCTGCCTTCGGCTCAGGTTAGGATCCCAGGGTTCAGGGATCGAGCCTAGTATAAGGCTCCCTGCTCAGCGGGAAGCCTGCTTCTCCCTCTCCCACTCCCCCTGCTTGTGTTCCCTCTCTCGCTGTGTCTCTCTCTGTCAAATAAATAAACACAATCTTAAAAAAAAAAAAAAAGAAAAGAAAACACTAATTTAGCCCCTGAGCGCCCAGGCTCCATGCTTGAGAACTGGGCCCGGGAGGGAGGGATGGCGGCAGGAGGGGCGGTGGCGGGAGGGGCACAGTCCAGGTTCACTGTCATAACGAGCAGTCACTGAACAAGCCCCAGCCTCCAGCTGTCGGCTGTAACCTCAAGGGCATGAGGCAGGCATCTTGCCCAGTGTTACTTAAGGAACTAGAAAGGCTTATAACATATAGCTTGTAACACTGACAAAAATATCTTGGTTACCTTTTGCACTCCTGAGCTGTGGCATGCCTAAACATCCTGCTGCTTATGTTCCTCTTTTATCGTCTTTCTAACCCAATTTTCACGTGAGTGTCATAAAAATCACTCTATCCAGGACGTCAGCGCCCTAATCTCCACGACATAAACTTGGACAGCAAGATACAGAATGCTGTTGGGACACCCTGATGTGCTCTCACAATGTGCTCCTTCGGGAAGTTACCGGCAGCTCAGCGGGACATGAGGATCCACACCGGGGAACGGAACAGAGGAACCGCTCCGCTGTCGCTGGGGACATGTTAGGTTTCGTGAGAAACTGCGATCTGAGAGGACACAGAAGCATTACGCCATCGGCGCAGGTCCTGCTCATTCGTGCGTTTGCCTTCTGGGAAGGTTTCTTTGACCATAAAACATCAAGACGAGCACACAAACAAAACATTAGCCCGAGACCCTGCGCGGCTCTGTTCTAATGTGATGTATGGCACAGCCGAAGTTCCCCTGTCGTTGTTTATGTATCTGCGTGCGCGTCTTGTCTCCGTTAGTATCAGCCCTCTAAGGGCAGGGCGCGGCCCCTGTAATTTCTCTCCCGGTGTTGCTTCGGCTCTCCCTGGGCTGCGCAGGAAAGGCTTGCCGTAGACAACGACTCGGAGGTCACAGACCATCACAGACGCCTCGAAATGCCTTGCTTGCTCACCTCATCAAGAAATCTTCAACTGAGGCAAAATGCCCTCCGAGCTGGACACTTAGAAATTCAACACAAGAACCACACACACACAAGCCCTGGTTCGGAAGATGCTGCCGGTAGAGAGGCATAGCTTGCCGTTTGTGTGATGGGGGTGCTGCACGCCTGGGCTTGCGGTGTTGGAAACATTAACGGGAGGTTGGGATCCATCCCCGACAAAGGCTGGTACCTGGGCTGCAGCCTCGGCTCCCCCACCTCCCCCTGGCTCCACCAGCCGGGTCCCACCAGCCTGCACCCCGTCCTCTTGGCAGAGGGGCCCTGAAGGAGGCCGTCGGCGTCCCTGGGAGCCCTGGCGGAGCTAGGGGGCAGTCGTGCTACGTGAGCCGCTCAGGCGGCTGGGGACTTGTGGCCTCCAGAGCCGGCTCTCGGTCCCCTGTCCCCAGGGCTCCCAGGCTTTGAGCTCAGGAGCCCATCACAAGTCAGAGTACTGACATCTTTTGGACCAAAGATGACACTATTTATCCTGCTTATCTTTACACTTCATTTTTCCTTCCTCGTGGACTTAGCCCAGATCTTAGGGCGACGTCTTATAACGGAACCGAGGGACGATGTTACACAGAAGGAAGCTGAGGCTGGGAGGGGTCCGTGCTCAGCATATGGTCCTCTGCGTGGTCTTGTCCCAGCACAGGCCGGGCGGCCCGCTCCTCCGTCCTCCTTGCTGCCCGCAGGCTCTCCCCCTGGGAGCCCAGCCGAACCAACTGCACGCTTCCCTGGGGAATAGGCCTTGAAGTGGGATGGCCTCCCCAGCGGGGCCTGAACAGCCCATCACTAAGAACATTCTGCTGGTATGTGGTACTTTACTCATTATTTAAATTCACAGTAACCCGCCAAGATAAACTAGGTTATCACCCCTTTTCAACAGATGAGGAGTCTGAAATATATGGTGATTAGCGCACCCAGGCTGGCACAGAGAATGAGCAGCAGAGGCAGCTCTGAATTCCTGACCTCTGTCCCAAGCCCAGAGCCCTCTGTGAAGTGCCCCTCGGTCAGTCCAGGAGAAAGGGAGTGAACGGGGGATGGGACAGGGGAGCATAGACCTGTGGATATAGAAGCGGCTGCAGCAGAGACAGATGTAGCTATGGATCTAGAGACCATAAACATAGTTACCGTCATTGATACACTGTGACTGTCGATCCGATGGTTATGGATGCAGAGGTAAATATATGGTCATAGATAGACATTGACAAAGATAGAGACAGATACAAAGTGCTCCTTGGAGCTGGCCAAATTAAAATTCTTTTTTTTTTTTAATATTTTTTATTTGACAGAGAAAGCTAGAGAGAGAGAGCACAAGCAGGGGGAGAGGCAGAGGGAGAGGGAGAAGCAAGCTCCCCGCTGAGCAGGGAGCCCGATGCAGGACTCGATCCCGGGACCCTGGGATCATGACCTGAGCCAAAAGCAGACGCTTAACTGACTGAGCCACCCAGGTGCCCCCCAAATTAAAATTCTGAGATGCAACTAGAAAGCCTGGGTCTAGAGACTGTAGCTCCTGGCTTCCTTCAGTCCACAGAACTCCTTGCTGAAGGGACGCCATGCCAGGGAGTGCAGGACGCTGGTTCCATAGACTCAAAGGCATGATAAAATTTCCCTCTCTCTTGTTCATCAAAATCAACATTCTATGTAGTTGGAAAATTTTGGAGCTTCCTGGGACAGCGTGGGAGGGTAGTTTATAAATAATTCTACTTTGTCTTTATATATGCAAGGATAGAAGGGAAACTCAAAAAAAAAACTGTAAAAATATTTGTTTTATGTTTTACTATTATAAAATTAAATTATAATTTAAGAGCTTCAATACATTTCTAACCATGGTAGATTTTAAGGTAATTATGTGTCTCTTCAGTAATATATTTGCTATCAACTTATTACATAAAAGGATTGCTTGTGAATTCAAAATTATTTTTAGATTTATAGCCCTTTCAAATGAAAAAGGGGTTTTTCAGAAATACTTCCGATTTCCAATGTCTGGTGAATCTTCCATTTGCCATCAATAATGCCTCCAAGAGAAATCCTCCTTCATATAAATCCAACCTGACATTCCTATAATGCACAGTGCAAGAGAGTGCTCTTAGGGCAAGAAATAATATCTCTGTGAATTATATTAGGCCAGCCTGTTGAAAACATTCATCCCACAATTTATGAATTCAGATGCTCCCGGAATGTGCTTTGGTATTCTAAGGAGATGTAGGTGTTTTCATTTTCATTGGCTGTCTTGATAAATGTTTATTGTGGGCACTGAAAACTGCTGATCTGGAAAAACATTTTTGTACTCATTTGTTTGCCTGCCTCTAATGTTTATTACTCACATTATCAAAATTGTACATCTCTATTATGCAGCCTAAGGTTGTTTCGTTATTGTGATTTTTCCAACATAAAGCAGCATCGGTGGAAGCCTCGATGTGCAATGTCCGGCTGTACCCGCGCCTGGGCTGTCTGTCCGGGGGGAGCTTGGGGAGCACAGAAGCAGAGGTCTGGCTGGAGACACTGTCCTGTTTAGTGTCGTGTGACTTCATGTTGCTTCATGTGCTGTGCAGTGTTGTGTTGCATTACGCTGCCCATGGTATATTGTCTTACATCATCCAGAGACCATAGAGGCACGGTTGCAATGCAAAAAATAACAATTTCGTGTGGACTGAGGACAGAGTAAGTGTTTGGGCTAAATGATACATACCGTCCACACTGTCTACATTCACAGGGCAGTTGGTACTCTCTTCACTTTCTGTCCTGTCACTGTATCGTTACAATATGGGGTTTGATGGGGCACCTGGGTGGCTCAGTCGGTTAAGTGTCTGACTCCTCCTGATTTTGGCTCAGGTCATGATCTCAGGGTGGTGGGATGGAGCCCCATGTCGGGCTCCATGCTCAGTGGGGAGTCTGCTTGAGGTTCTCCCTCTCTCTCTCCCTCTGCCCCTCCCCCTACTCGCTCTCTCAAATAAATAAATCAATCTTTAAAAAGAATATGAGGATTGATTTGTTCATTTGGTTGTTTTAAAAGTTAAAGTCTGGCAGAGAATCATAGGGGAAGGGAGGGAAAAATGAAACAAGACGAAACCAGAGAGGGAGACAAACCGTAAGAGACTGTTAACCTCAGGAAACAAACGGAGCTGTTGCTGGAGTGGTGGGGGGTGGGAGGGATGGGGTGGCTGGGTGATGGACATTGGGGAGGGAGGTATGTGCTATGGTGAGCGCTGTGATTTGTGCAAGACTGTTGAATCACAGACCTATACCTCTGAAACAAATAATACATTATATGTTAATTAAAAAAAAGAAAGAAAGAAAGAAAAGTTATACTGATCACATTGAAAAAAAAAAAGTTAAAGTCTGGGATCTCAAAACTTACCCAGCCTGCTGCCTCTGGATGTGTGTGTGTGTGTGTGTGTGTGTGTGTGCGCGCGTGTGTGTTTTGAAGATCCCAGGGAACTGGGATGCTACAATTTATCTTCATAACCAGTTCTAATGCCCAAGCTCCCGAGTCAGCAGCCTTTATCAATACAAGTGAGGAGGCTCAGTTCCTCTCAGGCTGCACACTCAGTTCTTCTTACACTGATGTCTGTCTTGCTTAGCTCCTGGCCTACTCCTGGGAGTGGGATTTAACCTGTTATTTGAATAATATTTATAAGAAAAAGCATGCAAATAAACATGTAGCATTAAATGAAGAATTATTTGTGAAAGCCACTCAATCATTTCCTGTAGTTAGGTCACTGAAAAGGAACCATACACTATTCATTTTCTGAAAGATTTGTTTCAGAAGCATTAGAAATCCAAGTGGGAATAAATCAGATTAATTTTCAAAATTAGCAGGGATAAGCTTTATTCTGAAATCATGTTCTCTTTTAATTAAATTCAAATCCATTTATTTGATTAGTTTGTTAATAGTCTTGTTTGAATCTTCTGTATTCATATTCGAAGTTTACTTATCAGTTACTGAGAAACTTGTGTGAGTCTCAACATCTTTGAGGATGTGTCTACTGCTTTAAATTATGTCAGTTTTGCTTTATATATTTTAGAGTATGTTATTAGATGATGCGAGTGTAGGGTTACTAACTTACTGTTGGATTGATCTTTATCTGATAATATTTCTTCTATGTGGGCTCATAATGTCTATCTTCAATAAAATGATACCAGATTTCTTTATTTTTATTTCTTTATTTTAATTCCAGTTAGTTGACATGCGGCGTTACATCAGCTTCAGGTTTCCATACGTCACCCTGTGCTTAACACAAGTGCCCTCCTTCATCCCCTTCACCTGTGTCCCTCCCCCACCCACCTCCCTCTGGTGAGCGTCAGTCTGTCCTCTGTTATTAAGACTTGTTTCTTGGTTTGTCTCTCTCTTTTGCTCTCTCTCTCTCTCCCAGCTTTCTTTGATTAGTATTTGCATGGTATACAATTTTCATCCTTTTACTTTGTTTTATTTAAAAAAAAAAAACTTTTCTGGGGGCGCCTGGGTGGCTCGGTTGGTTAAGCATCTGCTTTCAGCTCATGTCATGATCCCAGGGTTCTGGGATCCAGTCCCACATCAGGAGCCTGCTTCTCCCTCTACCCGTGCCCCTCTCCCCTGCTCATGCTCTCTCACTCCCCCCTCTCTCTCAGTAAATAAAATCTTAAAAAAAAAAAACCTTTTCTTTTGAAATAATTATAGCTTTACAGGAAATTGCAAACTTAGTATAGAGGGGTCCTGCTTATCCTTCACCCAGTTCCCCCCAGTGGTTGCATCTTTCTTTTTTTTTTTTTTTAAAGATTTTATCCATTTATTTGAGAGCGAAAGAGTGAGCCTGAGGTGGGGAGGGGCAGAGGGAGAGGGAGAAGCAGTGCTGAGAGGGAATTTCATAGCAGTCAGTGCCGACTCAAGATCTCAAATTAATAATCCAAGTTCCTCGCTCAGGAAACTAGAAGAAGAAGAGCAGAATTAAACCAATGCATGCAGAAGAAAGGAAATAAATATCAGAGCAGATCAGTGAAACAGAGAATAGGAAGACAAGATAGTAAATCAGTGAAAGCAAAAGTATTCACCAATCTCAGGGATGACAGAGGGGACATTACCCCTGGTCCCGAGCCATTGAAAGGGTCATTGCGGAATACGCCACCGACAGCTGTACCCCAGCTTAGATGAGATGGACCGATTCTTCCCAAACCACAGACTATCCAAACTCGGTCAGAATTAAACAGATCGTATGAATGGTTCTACAAACAGTAAGGAAATGGAGTTAGCAATTTAAAATCTCCAGGAAGGAAATATCTAGGTCCAGATGTTTTCAATGAAGAATTCCTTGAGACTTTTAAAGAAGACTAGTGTCATTTTTACAGAGTAGTTTCCAGAATATAGTTGAGGATGGAACACTGCCCAGGCTCGTGTTAGGAGTCCAGTTACTATCCTCCTGTCAGCACAAGAGAAAGACAGCACAACAAGGGAAAACAAATATCCCTTGTGAATAGAGACACAAAAAAAATTCTTTAAGAAAATAATTGCCTGTTGATATCCACAATATATATAGAAAATTCGACATCGTGATGATGTGGGGGTTATTCCAGGTACTTAAGGCCCATTCCGACATTCTAAAATCACCCAGTGTAATCCACTCTATGAACAGGTTAAAAGAAAATTATAGGATCATATCAACATGTGACTACATCCAACACCCATTCATGATAAAAACTATCCACAGTTTGGATTAGATGGTAATTACCTTAATTATATTTAAAGGGCATCTGTAAAAACATAGAGCCAACATCATACTTAACAGTGAAATTCTGAATGCCTCTCCTTTCAGACTGGGAGTAAGTCAAGGATGTTTGTTCTTAAACACTGTTATTTAACTGACATTTCTAGCTACATAGAATAAGGCAAGTAAAGGAAAATAAAGGAATTCAGATTGGAAAGGAAGAAACAAAAATGTCCCCATTTGCAGACGACATGATTGTGTATATAGACAATCCCAAGGAACTGATGAAAAACCTGGAACTAATGATAATGAATAGGTTCAGCAAAGTGGCCAATTATAGGATCACCACTCAAATACCAATCCCATTTCCAACATGTGGAAACTGAAATTAAAAATGAAGTACTCTTATAGGCAGTACTAATGAAAACAAAATCTTAGGTATGCTGAAAATAACTGTGTTCATGAAAGTAATCAAAGACACTATAAAATTCCAGTTTTCCTAAAATTGAATATAGGTTTAATACAGTTCCCATTAAAATCTCAGCGAGGTTTTTTTTTTTTAAGAGATTTTATTTATTTATTTGACAGAGAGAGAGACAGCGAGAGAGGGAACACAAGCAGGGGGAGTGGGAGAGGGAGAAGCAGGCTCCCCATGGAGCAGGGAGCCTGACGCGGGGCTCGATCCCAGGACCCTGAGAGCATGACCTGAGCCGAAGGCAGATGCTTAACAACTGAGCCACCCAGGTGCCCCGAAGTTTTGTTTTTTGTTTTTACTTTTTTAGACACAATAAGCTTATTCTAAAACTAATTTGTCAAGGCTAAAATGGCAAAAACGGCCTTCATAAGGAGAATAGAGTGAGAAGGGTCACTTCCTGATGTTAAGGCATACTACCTAGCTTTATTTACCAACACAGTGTGTAAGAAGAAATAAAGATCAGTGGAATGGTGTGGAGAACCCAGAAATAGACACTCCCAAAGGCTCAAGTGATTTTTTTAAGAAAAAAATTCCATTATGATAACATTAAAAAGAATAAAATAATTATAAATAAAATAATTGTTAAGAACGAGCAACAAAAGTGCAACACTTGTACTTTGAAAACTCCAAAGCAGTGTCAAAATATACTAAAGGAGACCTAAGTAAATGGAAAGACATCCTAGATATCATGGATTAGAAGTATTAATATTGTTAAAATGGCAGTACTCCCCAAATTGATCTACATATTCTGTGCTATCCCTCTCAACATCCCAGGTGACTTTTTTGCAGAAATTGACAGGCTGATTTTAAAATTATACGGAAACACAAGGGACCCAGAATAGTGAAAAACGGTTTTGAAAAAGATGAATAGAATTTTAGTATTCACACTTTTCCATTTCAAAACTTTATTCAACGTTAGAATAATTTAGACAGCATAGAACTCGCAAAAATTCAGAATTGAAAGTTCAGAAACAAAGCCTTAAATTTGTGGTTAATTGCTTTTCAACATGGGTGCCTAGAAAACTCCATAGGGTAGAGGGGTATATTTAGGTGAGTGCTCTTTTTTTTTTTTTTTTGGACCCGGTACTGTTGGTGAGATTCTCCCATTTTGTTGTGGGTAGCCGTAATTCATTCATTTTGTTGTTACGTAGTATGTCTTTTATCCATTCTACTGTTGCTGGATATTTGGGTAGCTTATCAGTCTTGCCTATTAGAAATGATAATTCCATGTCATACTTGACTCAGTTGGCACACATTGCTCGTGTTTATATACCTAAAGAGTGGAATTGTTGGGTTTTGGATTGTGCGATGTTCCACTTCAGTAGATACTGCAAATGATTTTGCAAGGTAATGTATCCAATTATACTGTAATGAGCGTGTGGAAGACTTCCTGTTGCTTCACATGTTTGCTGACACTTGGCATTGTCAGCCTTTTTAACTTAGCATTTCCAATATTTATGTAGTAGTTGTGGTTTTAACGTGCATTTTCTTGAAAAATAAGTTGGACACCTTTTCATAGGATTTGGGGAATCTTTCTTATTTGGGAAGAGCCTGTTAAAATCCCTTGCCATTTTTCTTCTAAGTTATCCCTTCTTTTCTTAACTGTTTATGGGCCATTGTGTATTCTGGCTGGGAGTTTCTTATTAGTTATATGTTGCAATTATTTTTTCCTCCCTGGTGTGCTTTGTTGAAGAGATGTTCCTAATTTTTAGGAAATTAAAGTGGATTAAGTCCACTTTATTAATCTTTTCATTTGGAGTTAGTTGGGGATTTTTGTTTTGTTTTTTAAATTTTTGTTTGTGGAGAAGGAGGAATCTTGTTAGGGTTGGTGGGGAAGAAATTACTGTCTGCCAAAAAGTTGTGAAAATATCTGTAATATCTTTTAGGGCTTTATAGTTTTGACTTTGACATTTAGAAGCAGAAATCATTTGGAATATATTCTTATGTTTTGATTGATACAGAGCTTTAGTATTTATTAGCTCCTGTCATCTCCTATAGATATCTAATAAATTAGTTTCTCAGTACTGTTTATTGAGAAGACCACAGTGTCCTCGTTGGTCTGCAGGAGCGCCTTTCTCATTAATCTAGTGTCCATTCTTATGTGGGCCTCCCTTCTGGAGTCACTATGTTCCCATTGGTAGAATTATCTATCCTAGAGGAATACCATCTTGTCTTCATTGCTCTACTTTAATATTTTACTTTTGTTATACTGTGGAATCCACCTTCCACGTTTCTCACATTTGTCTTGTTCATTCTTGGCCTTGGCATTTCCCTCTACATATTAGGAATACCTTGTCAATTCCTCTCAAAAAACATGTTACGATTTTGATTGGGTTTATGTTAAATACATATTACCAGTTGATGGGCACATGACATCTTTAGATTCTGATTTTGGAGAATGATGTATTCTGTGTGTTTAGGTTTTATTTAACTTCTTTCAATAATGTTTGATAGTTTTCGTTTAGAGAACTTGCCTTTTGTTAGTTATAGTCTCACCTTAGTTTTTCTTATTGCTGAAATGGGCGTATTTAAAAAATACTTTCTTGCTTGTCATTACTTCTATTTATATACTTGTTTTCTAGGTCATTAATTTCTGTGTTTATATTTGCTTACATCCTTGTACTTTCTTTGGGGTTCATTGGCTCCCCCTGCCCCTGCTTTCAAGTGGATATTTAGCTTGTATTTTTAGCTTCCTTTATATATTGTATGCATTGAATTGTGAATATTTTCCTCTTAACATTTTCTTTTGGCTCTGGCAGAATGGTTCAGTTAAAAATATTTTCTAATTTCCGTTGTGATTTCTTTTTTGACCTAAGAGTTCTTTAGATCTTAATAATTGACCTTTCTTTATTCATGTTAGAAAAAGGTAGCTTTATCCCAGAACATATCGTTTTCACCTTTAACGACTTATATTTGTTTTTATTGCTTGCTTACTGACAGGTAATCCATTTCTTTTTCATGTGTGGGTAAATCTTTACCTAGGTCTCAAAAAATATAAGTACTTCATGAAATTGTGTCCTTATTATATATTTTTCCTTTAGTTTGATACAGCTTTTCCAATTGACAAAATTATTAGTAATGATTAAATAAATGCACGAATAGCAAATACTTGTCTAAGTTTATATGCTGTAAGTCCCTTTGAGTTTTTGTCCTTTTCTGCTTTATAAAAGAATATCTCTCAAATTTATAGGGTTGACTTTTTTGTCTGCTCAGTTGTACATTTATTCATTTATTCATTTATTCAACATTCAGTAAGTGTTTTATTTATGATGTGGTTTGTTTTGTGTTAGGCTTTGGAAGAATCCTATTCTCACTCTCGAGGGTTAGTCTACTAGGGAGGACATAATTTATTATAGGGCAAAAACTGCTATATTGTATGTATGAGTTCAGTTAACAAAGAGGCCACAGAAAAGGCAATATTTAACATTTTTCAGAAATGGAGACGTTTTCAAGTCATCATAAATGCTGTTTTCATGGTTTGTTAACGGGAAAGAATCGTTAAAATGTCCAACTACAAGATGAATTTAAATATAAATTATACAAATTGTTAAAACAAATTATTAATGTTAATTGCTTCAGTATAAATTTTAATTATAACTTTTTTTTAGTTGTTTTTACTAGCTATTTCTACTTTGTAATAGAATGGTATTACTTTATAAACTTGCATATAGATAATTAGTGTTTTATATTACTCTCTGCAGAATCAAAGAACTCCATCGGACATGGTATTTCTTAGGACTTCAGAAAAAGCAGGTATTTATATTTGTATTTAAATGGCTGATCATTTAGTATTTTAGCAGTTTAATTTTCATTTTGAAAGGTAAAAGTTAAATTTATTCTTATAAAAAGTTTTCTTCGAATGATAATACATTGAATTCATTAATTCTAAATCACATTTAACTGTTGATATTTAAAATGAAAATCTTTAGTGTATATGTTTGTTTTAAAAAATATAATCCTATCACAACCTTTATATCAAATGAGTGCTTTTGTTCAAAGCTATATTGATAGTGAAGTAATTAGATGATGTTGCTTGAAATTTGATTGCTATTCTGTATTTGCAGTTTTATTAATTCAGCAAACGTTTATTTACCACCTACTATGTGCCAGGCACTACTTGTCTCTTGGGATACAAAGGGGGATAAGATGGGTCAGGGAACAGAAGAGGAAGCAGACAGTTTGTGTAGGTGAGTTGAAGTGGGCTTCGCAGGATAAATGATATTTATATGACCTGAGCTCTCACCAGTGAGGGGAAGGTGGAAAAGGGGAAATGAGATGGAAGCCTCATGTGGTCAAGGAGAAGAACTGTGTGTTGGAAGTCAGGAAACCCAAAATCTAGTCTGCTTTGGCCAATTTTTAATTATATGACTTAGACACATGGTCACCCATTTTCTTAATGTCTAAAATGATGAGAGGTTTATCAGGTAATACCCAAGTTCCTTCTGCCTTGCATTTCTGACTGTTAAATAAATAGTATTTTTTTCTCTTTAAATTTTTTTATTGTTCTGTTAATCACCATACATTACATCATTAGTTTTTGATGTAGTGTTCCATGATTCATTGTTTGTGCATAACACCCAGTGCTCCACGCAGAATGTGCCCTCTTTAATACCCATCACCAGGCTGACCCATCCCCCCACCGCCCTCCCCTCTAGAACCCTCAGTTTGTTTTTCAGAGTCCATCGTCTCTCATGGTTCGTCTCCCCCTCCAGTTCGCCCCCTTCATTCTTTCCCTCCTGCTATCTCCTTCTTTTTTTTTTTTCTTAACATATATTGCATTATTTGTTTCAGAAGTACAGTTCTGTGATTCAACAGTCTTGCACAATTCACAGCGCTCACCATAGCACATACCCTCCCCAATGTCCATCACCCAGCCACCCCATCCCTCCCACCCCAACCCCCCTCCAGCAACCCTCAGTTTGTTTCCTGAGATAAAGAATTCCTCGTATCAGTGAGGTCATATGATACCTGTCTTTCTCTGATTGACTTATTTTGCTCAGCATAACACCCTCCAGTTCCATCCACGTCATTGCAGATGGCAAGATCTCATTCCTTTTGATGGCTGCATAATATTCCATTGTATATATGAACCACATCTTCTTTATCCATTCATCTGTCGATGGACATCTTGGCTCTTTCCACAGTTTGGCTATTGTGGACATTGCTGCTATAAATGTTGGGGTGCACATACCCCTTCGGATACCTACCTTTGTGATAAATACCCAGTAGTGCAATTGCTGGATCGTATGGTAGCTCTATTTTCAACTGTTTGAGGAACCTCCACACTGTTTTCCAGAGGGGTTGCACCAGCTTACATTCCCACCAACGGTGTAGGAGGGTTCCCCTTTCTCCGCATCCCCGCCAACATCTGTCATTTCCTGACTTGTTAATTTTAGCTATTCTGACTGGTGTGAGGTGGTATCTCATTGAGGTTTTGATTTGCATTTCCCTGATGCCAAGCGATGTTGAGCACTTTTTCATGTGTCTGTTGGCCATTTGGATGTCTTCTTTGGAAAAATGTCTGTTCATGTCTTCTGCCCATTTCTTGATTGGATTATTTGTTCTTTGGGTATTGAGTTTGATCTGTTCTTTATAGATTTTGGATACTAGCCCTTTATCTGATATGTCATTTGCAAATATCTTCTCCCATTCTGTCGGTTGTCTTTTGGTTTTATGGACTGTTTCTTTTGCTGTGCGAAAGCTTTTTATCTTGATGAAATCCCAATAGTTCATTTTTGCCCTTGCTTCCCTTGCCTTTGGCGATGTTTCTAGGAAGAAGTTGCTGCGGCTGAGGTCGAAGAGGTTGCTGCCTGTGTTCTCCTTTAGGATTTTGATAGACTCCTGTCTCCCATTTAGGTCTTTCAGCCATTTGGAGTCTGTTTTTGTGTGTGGTGTAAGGAAATGGTCCAGTTTCATTCTTCTGCATGTGGCTGTCCAATTTTCCCAACACCATTTGTTGAAGAGACTGTCTTTTTTCCATTGGACATTCTTTCCTGCTTCGTCAAAGATTAGCTGACCACAGAGTTGAGGGTCCATTTCTGGACTCTCGATTCTGTTCCATTGATCTATGTGTCTGTTTTTGTGCCAGTACCCTACTGTCTTGATGATGACAGCTTTGTAATAGAGCTGGAAGTCCGGAATTGTGATGCTGCCAGCTTTGCTTTTCTTTTTCAGCATTCCTCTGGCTATTCGGGGTCTCTTCTGGTTCCATACAAATTTTAGGATTATTTGTTCCATTTCTTTGAAAAAAGTGGATGGTATTTTGATGGGGATTGCATTGCATGTGTAGGTTGCTCTAGGTAGCATTGACATCTTCACAATATTTGTTTTTCCAATCCATGAGCATGGAACGTTTTTCCATTTCTTTGTGTCTTCTTCAATTTCTTTCATGAGTATTTTATAGTTTTCTGAATACAGATCCTTTGCCTCTTTGGTTAGATTTATTCCTAGGCATCTTATGGTTTTGGGGGCAATGTAAATGGGATCGACTCCTTAATTTCTCTCTCTTCTGTCTTGTTGTTGGTGTATAGGAATGCCACTGATCTCTGTGCATTGATTTTATATCCTGCGACTTTACTGAATTCCTGTATGAGTTCTAGCAGTTTTGGGGTGGAGTCTTTTGGGTTTTCTACATAAAGTATCTTATCGTCTGCAAACAGTGAGAGTTTGACTTCTTCTTTGCCAGTTTGGATGCCTTTGATTTCTTTTTGTTGTCTGATTGCTGTGGCTAGGACTTCTAATACTGTGTTGAATAGCAGTGGTGATAGTGGACATCCCTGCCGAATGGACAGTATTTTTATAGGAAGCTCAGCATATTATTTATTTATTTTTTTGGAAGCTCAGCATATGTATTATTGGTAGTGTGGTGAAAACTCTAGAAAGGACAAAGTTAAATTGTAGAGTTGTTAATTAATTAATTTTTTTAAAAAAATTTTTAAATATTCTCTACACCCAATATGGGGCTCAAACTCATGACCCTGAAATCAAGAGTTGCATGGTCTTCCAGCTGAGTCAGCCAGGCGCTAGAGTTGTTAATTTAGTTTTTTCTCCATATGTAAACAGCATTTTTTTAAAGGGGTATTCTGAGGGGGGGGGGAATGTTTTTTCAACTGTAGTTATGGTTATTTGCATTGTAAGACAAGGCTGCCATTAACAGAAGAGTTCAGCTACACCTAATAATCAGGTACACTTGATACATTTACTTTATTGTGTGTTACTCAACGGGAGGTTTTGTTCTTCCTGTGGAGCAGACTAGAGAGCTCCTCTCTTCCAGTCCATTCCCTTTCTTCTCAGAAATACAGCTGGACTCCCTTTCCTGTCCAGTGAGATGGGGCTTTGCTCTGAGGGCTGGCCAAAGGAGGCTAGCTGGCCGCTTCCAGGCCTGGTCTTCACCTCTTCTGTAGCTCCATGTAGCCACGTGTCTCGAGTCAATGCACCTGGGGTTGTTGCAAGGCTTGGATTATTCTGCAGAGTTTGAAAAAGTTGCTTTGGATGATTTTTACTGTTGTTTTCATTATAGTTCTGGAGAAATGGATTTTCAGAGATTTTCACATTGCCATCCCTGTTTACATCACCTATTGTTTATGATGTTTGTCTTTGTTTCTAAATGTATTCAATATCATGAATAGAAAAACCTTTGCATTTAAGAAATTCTTTCATATTAATGGCCCTTCTAATGATTGTGGTAGAAATATATATGAGATTAAGAACATTATCCTAAATATGGAAATGTTTTTTAGATAATTAAAATTAAAGGAAATACAGGTTTCATTAGGGGATAAAAGATGAAGGAAATCCAGCACTTTAAAACTGGAAGATGATGAGAACTGTCCATTTTCTAGAGGAGGAGTCTGAGGGCTGAACAATATGAATGCCTTGTTGAAGATCGTGTGACTAACAGCAGTTTTAGTTCTTCAGCCTCTGAATGACTTATAGCCAGTAAAACATAGATAGAATATTAGAGCATTAGGCAAATGAGATACTCTATATTATGTTAGCTTTGGATAAATAACATATCTAAACTGATGGCTTGTTTTTTAAGAGATTTTATGTATTTATTTGATGGAGAGAGAGAGAGAGAGCAAGCATAAGCAGGGGGAGTGGCGGGCAGAGGGGGATGGAGAAGCAGGCTCCCCACCGTGCAGGGGGAGCCTGATGTGGAGCTCGATCCCGGGACCCCGGGATCACGACCTGAGCTGAACGCAGACGCTTAACTAACTGAGCCACCCAGGTGCCCTAAACTGATGACGTTTTAAAAACATTTTCTTTCCCTCTAGTTTTCCCTTGGGTTTCATGTTATAGGGACATGTTGTAGTATAATGATACTTAATATTTTGTAGGTCCTGGATCTCTTTGAGAATCTTTTTTTTTAAATTTTTTTGAAAGATTTTTATTTACTTGACAGAGCACAAGCAGTTGGGAGCATCTTAGAGAGAGGGAGAAGCAGGCTTCCCCACCGAGCAGGGAGCCTGACTCAGGACTCGATCCCAGGATGGTGGGATCATGACCTGAGCCGAAGGCAGACGCTTAACTGACTGAGCCACCCAGGCACCCCCTAAGCTTACAGTTCTCGGTTTCTTTATTTTTTTCTATTAAATTTAAATGGTTAAAATTCACTGATTGTAGATATACAGGTATTAAAATGTGAGATTGCTATTTCATGCTGTTTTTCTTCTGAAATGGACCAAATAGCTTCACAGCTGGATAAAATGTGTGTCATGATACTGCTTTAAGTCAGTAATTCTTAGCTTTGGAAATTCTGTTTCTGTGACTTTAAGTGATTACGTTTTTTAATTGTCTCATTTTCAAAACTACACATACTCAGAATTTTTTGTGTATCAATACTCTTGCTATTATTACTTTTCAGTTTCAGTTCAGAAGACTCTGATAGTGCATTGTCTACTAAAATAAAAATCTTCAAACCCTAGCCAGTATAAAAGTCTTAAATCTGTGTGGTGTGTCGGAGCTTGGACAGTTGCAGCTCAGGGAGTCTCTTTGTGGTGTCCTATTGACTGTGTATTAACACAGGGCTTTCTGTGGGGCCGGCATCTAATTGTTTAGAATGCAGATGAAGCTGTTGATGGATCTGGGGACTGATGGCTTAAATTCCAATTAATCAGTTGCTTCATCAGTTTCTTAATTCAGATCAAATATCTCCTGAATGCACACAGTTCTTTTAGTCTATTAAGAGAAATTAATGCTTTAGAACTAATTTTCACCAATCTCTTATAAATGCCAATATCTTTTTCACTTGTCTCCTCAGTGATGACCTTATAGTTTAAGTGTTTGCGACCTACTACAATAGCTCGGCCTCACCTGTTAGTGGGGCAGGGGTAGGTAAATGACACTGTACTCATCCACATTCTCTCTCTGGTGCTATTCATCTTCCCACCAGCTTAAAAATTTCATGCCGTCATTGAGTCATATAAATGATTTAGAAATTAAGTTTAATGGCAAACGATCTGGTATTAAATATGCGAAGTCAATGTCTATTTTTCTTTTGTTGGGCATATACTGTACCCATCTCTTTCAGAGCTACTGGATTCATGAGCTGTTGCAGACAATCTACTAATATTACAGGATAACTTACCACCGTATATGACAGACTACGGTGCTCAGTCTCGTCGTGTCCCATCAGTTACTTTATCACCACTTGAGGCAGCTCTCCTGTGGGACACCTAGTCTAGTTGATCTTCATTTGATTGTCATTAAACCTGTCCTTTCCTGTCAGCTCTTGTCAGTTATACAAAATAAAATCAAGTATTCATAAGAAGTCTGTAACGGGATATAAGCAGACCAATTTAATAATTCATTTTTGCTGAGCCTTCACTGGCCTCAGTTGTAGCTAGTGTTTGCTGTTAAACATGATTAGATATGGTGTGTGTAAGACATGGCAAGTTGGCCATACTTCTGATTTTGCTACAGTTCATTCTCTCTTTTTAAATTCTGTCAGTTACTGCGAGGTTAGTAATGTGAACTGTACTCGAAAATAAGTAATATGTCTATTGCCCCTAAATTTTTTAAAGAATTTTTTTTTTAAGATTTTATTTATTTATTTGAGAGAGAGAGAATGAGAGACAGAGAGCACGAGAGGGAAGAGGGTCAGAAGGAGAAGCAGACTCCCCGCCGAGCAGGGAGGCCGATGTGGGACTCGATCCCGGGACTCCAGGATCATGACCTGAGCCGAAGGCAGTCGCCCAACCAACTGAGCCACCCAGGCGCCCTGCCCCTAAATTTTTAAAGCAGCATATAATTATTTAACATGAAGATGTCCTTTTTTCTTTAAAGAAAGACAACTGTATTGCTTCCAGTGTTTAATAAGTTTACAGAACCTAGGTATTACTTTCACTTTTAGAAACAGAATGTTTGAAATATAAGAGTCTCTAGAGATTCTCCCTTCTTATTTTCTATGTTAGAAAGCAAACCTAGAGCAGAGCTGTTGGCACTGACATCTCAAAGTATGTGTCCGAGAGAATCTAGAATCCGATCCGTATGCGGTTACTTTTGAATCAGAACACACATAAGCGCATACACACACATGTATAAACATGCATATATTTTAAGAGGAAAAAAAATCAAGTTTGAAAAACTGTTTAACTGTAAAATAACATCCACTACAAATTTCCCTATTCTCCTTTTTAGTTGAAACCAGTTTGTAAAATATTCTCCTTGTGGTAGGTCCTTTGGCAAGTAATGCATAACAAAATTTATTTATGTATTTAGATATATCTTTCAAAGTACATGTAATCAGACAAAGGTCTCCTGGGTAAGTCTTCTCTTGATACAGTAGATGATTCAGAAGTCATTTCATAGCGCTCCGTCTTTTGGAGCCTTGGGAAAGTGACTTGGTTTCTGTGGAGGCGCCTAGAATCCTGCTGGCAGCACCACGGCAGAGAGCCGCTCCAAGGGTTGGAAGTGTCATTGGTGAAGGGTTTGCGTGGGGCACATTCCAGATCCTGAACTGTGATTAGTTGAAGGTGCATTGGCTGGCAGAGAAAAGTAGGAAGAGCAAGAAAACGCTCGTGGTATGTGCAGGACTACAGTTTCTAACAGAGCGCTCAAGGGAAAATGCGTCTAGCACGGATGTGGGTTTGCACAGACCCATTTTAGTGTTAGGACGTTATGTGAGAGGTGTCCTGGACTGGGCTCGGTGAAGATACGTTCTACCTTCACTAGTCCCCCAGACTTGAGAAAGAGGTCGCTAAATGAGTTCCAGGCGTACGGCTCTCACTGGCATACTTCAGTAGATTTTCCTCTAAATTTTACAACGCAAGTCTGAAGTCAGTGCGATTTTCTCCCCCCGTGCAGATGGAAGCTTTAGTGGGGCGAGGTAACTGGCAGGGAGCATCGGTGAGTGAGGTGCAGAGCTGGTGTTCAGCCCAAGACTGGCCCTTCCTGCTGTGCCCCAGGAACAGGAGCCTCTCCTAGAGCTCGGCTGACACTCTGGGCCACGTTGCTCTTCACTGGGGCCGTTGGTCTTACCTGCCGTAGGCTGCTGAGCAGCACTCCTGCCCCAGGTCACAAGATACCAGCAGCGGGTTTGAAAACAAACAGGGTCTCCACAAGTTTCCAAGTGCCCCCCCAGGGGGGAAATCACCCCTAGTTGAAAAGCACTGGAGGACTTTTTTCTTTTCATTGAAGAGAATCCCTAAGTGTTCAGTTATGTATCTTTTGAGACTAATTAATATTCTTCAGAGATGCTCTCAGTAAGAACAAACTGATTCTGTGGTATTTGCCTCCGTGGGGAAGAAGCTTCTGCTCCTGCCAGTGCAGCCAAGAATTCAGGGGCTGGCTCCATGTCCCTGCTGCTGCCAGGCTAAGGCCAGGGCGTCCCCCTGCAGGGGTGTCCACTAGCTGCCCACTTCCCCAGGCCTGGTGGACTGGGCCTCCCTTCTGCTCACCAGCTTCCACTCAGAGGCAGGAGCTCTGCCCCGTTTTGACAGTCTGGGAGTAATGGAGCCCCAGCTGGTCAGCCCCACCGGCTAGCTTGTAGGGCCGGAAGGGCTGCCACAACTCCTCCCCTAACCCAGCGCCCACTTAGAAGCAAGCAGGGGCCCCTCCAGATAAGGCTGGGTGCTGTCCTCTTCCATTCCCCGTGTCTTCGCCCAGACCTTTGCAGACCTTGCTCCAGTTCATGCCTACGGGAGGTGGTGAAAACAGCGGAGAGCTTGGTGGTCCGTCGTTCAAAGGGAGGATCCATGATACGTACCAACAAAGGACAGAGCAGCCCAGTGAGAAACTTTATTGCCAGAACCAGGGAAAGATTCAGCCTAAAGGAGTCCCACAGAATCACACTCTACACTGCGTGCATGTGCTAGTCTGCTCTGCTCAGGAGTGGTCAGAGCGAGACGGTCTTGAAAAGGCCTCCAGGACACACATCCATCAGCAAAGCCAAAGCCTTGCTTGTCTCAGGGGCCCTGAACACAGTCTCTGGGTGTACTGCGCGCGGCTAGTGGTAGTTCCTGTGAAGCTGAGCTTAGAAATAGAATCGCATGCCTCCCCGTTGGTCTAGAAGATTGTACGTGTGCCGGAACCATGGCTGTGGGCCCAGGAGCGTGGACAGAGACCACCTGCAAGGTGCTGGTCCATTCCTGACTGAACTAGGGGCAGAATCAAGAACCAACTTCCCAGTTGGGGAGAATAGCCTCTAAGCCACATGTATCCAGTGGTAAAGGGTGAAAATCTGACTCAGTGAGTTCAGACACCACTTTTGACCAAGAGGAAGTTGGTGTGGGGCCAGGAGCAGCCCGTAGAAAGCCAGGAATACAAATCTGGTCAGGGACAGGAGAGGGGTGGTGCATGCTACAGGGTAATTGGACTTCACAGAATTAGGTCAGCCAAGTCACAAAAAAGAAACATGTCTGAACAACAACCAGCACTCAACATGTTTGATGTTTGTGTAACAGTTCAGAGTGTTCACTCATCAACTCTGGTGAATTTTATGTGATTGTACAGCAGAGGGGTTTGAAGTCAGATGGGCCTCCTGATGGCATTGTGCCGTTCATCCTGCCTGTCCCGGTGAGACCTCAGGGCAGTGCACCTCTAAGCTTGAAATAGGGGCCTGTTCCCTACCGACGGTCCAACAGGACCTCAAATATATATAGGCCAGGACTGGCACTTAGTAGATGCTCAGTATATATTAGTAACTTTCTTGTTCAGAGAGAAATGACTTTTTATTATGCATGTATGTCTCTGTATATTTTGTGAGGAGTGTGGAACAGTTTCTAATCAAGAAAGTAGATACCCTATTTATTTCCTCTTAGTTTGGAGTGTTCTGTTAGTTTCTCCCCATAACGATCTTTGGAAGGTATTTTCTAAAGGAGCCAGGCCCCAGAGAAGTAGACTTGTATTAAATCCCATGTCCCCGAATTCCTCTCCCTGGCACGTTGTCCCTCCTCCTGCCCACCCCCCAGGGGTCTCTGTAATTGTGGTCCTTTGGTCCTTGAGGTTCAGAGGGATCCCCGTCATGGCAGAGAAGACAATTACACTCACAGAGCTAGTATACTGCTTTGTAAAGGAGACTTTTCTGGATGCTACGGGTCTTCTTTCCCTGAACTGCAGGTGGTACCTGCTTTTCATTTCCAGCTGAATCCCCGTCCCTCTCACCTTCACAGAAACCGCTCCATCTCATTTCTAGAGTAGGACATTGGGTGTGCCCCAAGGGATCGAGTGTGGGTTCTGTTTTAGAATCTTGAGTCTGGGTTACTTGTCAGCCCTGTCCCACATGTGTCTCCCAGAACTTGTTTTACTCCTTCGGATTTTGCTCATTTGCTTCTCTGATCATTAGACGAAACACTTACTGAGGTCAGGGGTCCCTGGAAGAATGTTCTCAGTGTCGTAGGTGTTGTGTGGATTTGGAGTGCACCCGGAAGAGAAGCTGTGTGTGAGCCCGTGGTGAGGAAGGGTGCGGCCGCGCCCCGTGAGCTGGGGTACAAGTTGGCCGTGTCTGCTGGTTTGCTGCCAAATCTTCAAGTCTGTATTTCCATTTTTGAAGCTATCAGTAAATCTCTTTCAAACATTTGTCAGTATGTACAACCTCCCCATCACTATCCAGTTTTATTTTTGTTGTTTTAATTATAAATATCTAATAGTTTATTTTAACCATTTGAAATTACTTGAACAATGTCACGGTTAAATAACCATATCATTTCAGCTGCTTTTTGGACAAGTGATTGTTTTGTTTTGGAGGGAGAGAGAGGAAGAGAAAAGGTGGGCGGGACGCAGAGGGAGAGAGAATCCTAAGCAGACGCCAAGCGTGGACTCAGTGTCATGACCCTGAGATCGTGACCCAGGCTGAAATCGAGAGTTGGACGCTTCACTTACTGAGCCACCCGGGCCCCCCTGGATAAGTGATTTTTAACAGGTTCTATTAGATATCAGAAAACTCAGCCAGCATCTTCTGCTTCTGTCTTCTGAATCTAAGCAACTTAGAAGCCACCACAGTGGAAGTTTTAGGCCCTCTCTTTACTGGGTGACTACAGCCTGTGAGCAGTCATGGGCTTTTTTGTAAGGCTGTTCACCTCTTTCCCTCTACCAGTCACCTTACGATTTCTGTATCTTCCTTTAAAGTTAAAACCCCTTTCACCCAGGACACTGAAAGTTACGCCATCAATACTAATAAATAAGTAGTTTAAAATATTGTGAAAACGTTTTATTTAATGTTTCTGTTTTGCTGTCTTCTGGATAAAAGGGAAAAGGCCATGAGATAAGTTATTGATGAAATGAGCTGCTGAAGTGGAGAGGAGGTGTAGTCGGCCGATAACTGTCATAGCGTGAGCACTGGTAAATGACCGCGCATGCAGTCAGCCGTCCACCAGAGCCGTTCTGGTGCTGAGCTGCATCGATCAGTAGTAGGGTGTCAGCGAAGTTGATGGATGGGGCCAACACGGACAGACAGCAGAAGGGAGCCCTGAAATATAAATATGAGAAAAGTACAAGGAAGGGGAGTCTCCATCTCTGCAGGTGTTCAAATATAAATTGAAATGTGGGTTTCTGTGGTGCAGTTCCAGTTATTTGCAGCATTGACACCGAAAACATCCGACATACACGTTGGACCCCTTCACAGCTACAAATGACCCAGAAGTGATCCAAACACACCGACCACAAAGAGAGGAACTTGGGCCCCCAAGCAGACCTCCTGAGAGCGGGGGCGCTAGGGGCTCTGAACATGGCCATGTGGGCAGTGCCGGGCTCCAGAGACTCCCTTGAGGGGACAGAGGTCGGAATCTGCTCTGATAGCTCCGCTCGGCGTGGCACCACCTGACAGAGTCGGGGTCAGCCCCATACGAGTTGCGGATGTCCCGGTGACTCTTGCGCACGGCCACAAACCTCAGCTTCTTCATGACCCCGGGCCAGCCCAGCAGCTGCAGGTCCCACAGGTACTCTGGGGACAGACCTTGGTGGGCTTGTGGTAGAGAAGATACCTGTTCAGGTGGCTCTCGTCATGCCACAGGGCCTCGATCCCATTGGCCCAGTCGACCACCATCGCCTGGTGACAGGCTGAGGTCAGTCGGGGAACCTCCGGCACCGAACCCCCAGAAAAGCCTCCTGCGTAGTAAAAGTCACCCGGGTCCCTGGGGTGTGCCCCTGGGACCTTGTCCGCGCTCGTAGCTGAAGTCCTAGAAGGTCACCCTGGAGAAACCGGGGTGCAGGGTGCCTAAGAGGAGGAACAGGCTCTCCACGCCCACGTGGTCGCTCAACTTCATGTCCACTAAACGGACACCAGGTAGTCCACCTTGCGAAGGAAGAGCGAATGCGAGAAGTTGCTGATCTCCATGCGGTGCATGGGCACATCCTGCCAGCAGGGAGCCCCGGGGACCTGGAACCAGCACTCTCTGGTCCTACGGGAGCAGCACTCGGGCCCAGCAGCCGGCCCGTCGGTGAAGACATAGTAGGTGACCCTGTGTCCCGCTGTGAACTGCTTCTCCGCCGGCTGCAGGAACGGCTCCAGGAAGACCACGTAGCTACAGGGACGGGGGATAGGGTGGGAGGAGAGTCACTACCAGAGGCTGGTGGCAGGACCCCAGAGCTCGGGGCCGTGCACGTGTTCACCTTCGTCACTGGGACACGCCCCGGGCTGCGTTAAGCCACAGCCACCCTCCTGGCCTGTCCTGAGAGAGTCCGCCAGCGGGCCCTCCCTCCCTTCTGCTCCCAGAGATGGGGGCCCTCAGCACCCCATCTTACAAACGGGAGCCCGAGGCTTGGGAGGCTGGAAACCCATGCAGCCACACAGTCAGCATGCTGGAGCCAGGGACACTGCCCCGTGCTGAGCTCCCGGGCAAACCCTGCAGGTGCCCTCCCCTGGCCGCCCCCCTGCGGGTCCCCTCCCCACCTGCCAGGACTGGAGCTCCTTTGGGCACAGCCCTCGTTCCTTGGCCCAACAGACCGGCTAGAAGAAGCAGGGCCAGCCACCTGCCCCTCTTGCTTTGGGTGGGCTGTCGCTGGTCCCCACAGCTGGCTGCACTCCCTGGAGGGTCCCCCCGTGAAGGCTACGGGGCCTCTTGCTGACAAGGTCCTCAATCTACCACTGGTATTCCTAGGAGGGGTCACCCTGAACTCCCCCAGACCGGGAATCAGGTGCAGCCCGGGGACAGGGAAGGGGAAAGAGGACCCTGGGAGTTGAGGGGGGTTGCTTAGACCCCAGCCTTGAATCCAAGGGGGTAAGCTTCTGGATCCAGGTCGACATATGCCCCTCCCTCAGTCCAAAGCCCTCACATGGCTGGTCCCCCTGTGAGGGGTCTACCTGCTCCGCACCGTGGGGACAGCAGCTCCCCCAACGTCAGGCAAGTGTGGTGAGCCCTCTGAGTCTGGTTTTTTGGAGCAGGCACTGAGGCTACTTCCCTGGGCCTGCCCCACACCTGGCAGCTTAGTCAAGGGCTCACACGGGGAAGGCGGCCACTGCCTTGAAACAGGGGACAGGCACACAACCCACAGGCCCGGATCAGGTCAGCAGGGGAAAGGCCAGGCCCAGTCGTTGTGAGTGTGGTTTCACGGCCCCTTCCCTCAAGGACGCTGCCGGCAAGGGCTCCCTCATGCAAGCCCGGCACCTGCCCTCGCCCCGGGGCTGCGCTCCCGGCCCAGAGGGGGACGCATGAGGCCCGCCTGTGCGGGCAGCGTTGGGACAGGGCCACTGGCTCTGGCCGCGGACCCTGGGCCGTGAGGGTCTGGTTGGTGATTTCAGTCCCTGCTCTCCAGGACCTGGAGGACGACTCTGAGGCGACCTGGGCCCTTCCTAGTGCCCCCCGCACATGGGGCTGAAGGCCTCCCTTGCGATGGCCTGGGAAAAGGGTTGCACGGGCCTCAGGCCATCCTGCGGGCCTCGGCGAGCTCTGTGGAGGAAGGAAGCTCTGACTGCCGATGCTGTGGCCAGCCCCGGCTTCCAGAGGCTCCCAGGGGCCAGGCCACTTGCCGGCAGCCATGCCCAGCGCGCTCCTGGGTCCGCTGGGGTCCCAGGGCCTCACTGCTCAGCTCCCTTTCAGGGGACTGGGCTCTGGCACCGAGTGCTGTCTGACCCGAGTGCTGTCTGAGGCTGTGCCCTCCTGAGCCTCATCCTCTAAGAGACACACAGGAGGGGCCAGCCCGACAAGCATCTCCTCGCTACCAATGCACAGGGCACACGTGACCCCCTTCCACTTCTCTGGTGGTGGGCTCCCCGGAAGCCCCATTGTTGCGGTGCTCTGCCCCTTGACTCAGCAGGATAGCGGCCTGGGGTCAGGGCTGTGTCTGTCTGAGGGGAGTGACAGCAGGCGGGGGCTGTCACCCACTGTGACGGGCAGCCTCCTGAGAGGGAGCCAGGTGCTGTCCCCTCACCGGGCCCACGAGAGCCCAGTAAGACTGCTGAATGCATGCACTTTCGCATTAATCCCCAGGACGGGGTCCCCCCACTCTGTGCTCAACACACCGACAGTCCCATGGTGACGTTCTGCAGCTAGAACTGCTCGTTCAGGACGTCAGTGTTGCAGGTCCCTTCCCAGAAGATGGGGGCCAGGCAAGGGGTGAGGGCAAGGACATCGTTCCTCCGGGAACACAAGAGAACAGCATGGCGATGTGCGAGCTGGGAGGAGGGTGAGCGCACCAAGGGCCCTGGTGCTCACCACCCCCACCTGGAACCTCACCATCCCCCGCCCCATGCCTTCAGGGGCCCACCAGGTGCACCCTCCTTCCAGAAGGACTTCACACTTGCAAGAAACCCAGACTCAAACCTATGCAAATCCCTTCCAGCTCTAAGCAAACCTGGTCCCTGCCAGACCTCAGAGTGGGAGCAGGGATTTCCCAGCAAAGCCAGGGGGCCCTCCCCCGGGAGGGAACAAGCCCCCCTCACACATTCTTTGGTGGGCAAGGGATAGAAAGCAGGAAATGCAAGGCACAGAGAGAGAAAGGGACAGAGAATAATCTGTGGGCTCCAAATCGAGATCTCTGAAACAGGGAGAGGAAAAGAATCTGGCAATCGTGCACCCGCTGAGTTTTCAATCAGCCCGCCCTTCCTTGCCTACCTTAAATTTCCCTAAGTTTGAGAAAGGGAGGGGAAGAGAGGGAAGGGGAGGGGGGGAAATTTCAGTGAATGTATTCCCGGGGGTGTTAGCACCTTGGCTGGGGATAAAGCATCCTGAAAAATCACACAACGTGATGTGAGTTTGCAGGGAGGTCGCTGCGCCTTTATGATCTTGGAGAGATGGGGATAGGAAGGCGGTAGGAGGGCAGGTGTTGGCCAGGCAGGAGGATGCCCGACCGGACCCATTCTGCCCACGCCCTCCAGATTACGTGGGGGAAAGAGTCTGCCACACTTCTCTGCTGGGAAGTAGACCACGGCTATTGGACCAATGTCGTCCTTCTGTATGCGTCCCACAGCGCGTCTGCCACCAGTCCCCGTGGGCCCTGACGTCCTACACTTCCTCAGGAAGTCTTCCACTTATTTGCCCAACATTTCCAAGCACCCGTGACAGGCCAGGCACGTGCTAGCTGCCGGAGAGAGGCAAACTGGCAAATTCAGTTTCAGAGATCTGATGCCAGGACAGGCTCGCACCAGCGCAGCCGCCCTTCACACGACCGCAGACTCGGGGAAAAGTGTCTGGAGAGAGTGCAAAACAACGGCAGGTCTGACTCACGCCGGGTGGAGCAGGAGGGGTCAGGGAGGGCTTCTCGGAGGAAGGGACATTCGGAAGAGAGCTGAGGCACAGAGGTAGTTAGGGAAGTTGGGTGGGCTTCCGCGGAAGAGGAGACCACTTGTGAAAAACCCCAGAGTGGTGGAAGCGGAGGGAAGGGTGAGGGGGGGGAGAGCACAGGCCGTGGAGGGAGGTTCAGTCCGAGGACAGGGAGCCCCGGGCAGGCTCGGGGGCTGAGCTTGGAGCCCAGGACCCCCAAACGGAGATGCCACGTGGGGGGCTGGAGTTCAGAGGACAGAGAGATGTGGGAGCCGGACACGTGGAGTCACCAGTACGTAGTTGGCGATGCAATTCGCTGGTGCGGTTAGGGCCACCCGAGGAGAACACAGTAGAATGGCATCAGTCAGCTACTACCACGTAAGGACCACCCACAGGATCTCTGTGCTATGAACCGACATGAATGTACTTAGCTTTCCCGTCTGGGCAGCATGGGGTCAGGTGGTGCAGGCCGGCCCTGCTGGGCGGCGGGGGTCTCCGCAGCTTGCGCCCGCCTTGGGGGGTGACTGTCCGTGACTGGTTCGTGCCGGCTCTGCTGCCATTGTCCCCCTCCCACCGAGGGCGGCCACGTCCTGCTCGTCTCACGGCCACGCCGAGGCCACAGCAGGCGAGGCCACAGCAGGCTGGGAGGAAGGGCTCAGCACAGGACTGCATTTCTGCCTCAGCGACTAAGTGAAGCATGTCAAGGGGCCAAACCCCAAGTGCAGAAGGGCCTGCACAGAGTCTGTCGAGGGTCACAGCCCTGGGCACGTGCAGGAGCCCAGGCTGAACCCAGCTCTGTGTCCTCACACAAGGGCTGCACCCAGGCCTTCCGTGGGCTGTGGGTGGGGTGGGGTGTGAGGGTGTCACTGTATAGATGGGGCATGGGGGGGGTCAGCATTGAACAGCTGGGGGAGGGGCCCTCGTGGCTGGGGCACTTGTCTGAGGAGGAAGTTGGGTGAGGGGACCCCGGCCATGGTGACCTCAGTTCCCTGACAACAGAGCCCATCAGAATTTGGAACCCAGGTAACCAGGAACCCACATTCCAGAGACAGCCCCCGGCCCAGCTCATTACATTGGACATAGTGAAACCAAGATGTTCACGTGCTGTGTTCCCAGATCCGGAGGTTGCCGACGGAAGAAAGCGCGCCCAGCAAATGCTGTCTCAAGATGTCCTTTCAGGGCTCCCCACCGCCTCTGGCCGTTTGGTCGGAAAGACCACAAGGTGACACCAGGAGTCCCAGAGCCGGCCACCCAGCCCCACAGGGTCTAATCCACCTGTGCAGCCCCAGGTCCCCACCCGTGTGTGTGTGTGTGTGTGTGTGTGTGTGTGTGAAGAGGGGTCATGTAGGGTGGGCCAACCCCATTCAAGAGCAGGCTGACGAGGGGTCAGATACCCAGTGGGCAGGTCTTGTTCAAGGTCAAGGGTGGCTGGGTGGGACGGGGTGTGCGCGGATGCGAGCTTCTGCCCTGGGTTTATCCCAATTGCCCTGGAGCGGGGGTCACCGTACCGCGTGCAGGGCTGGGCACGCAGAGATGTGTCTGATCTGGGAGCAGGAGGGGGACAGGGCAGGGGGACAGGGAGGCTGGCTGGGCAGGGCTGTGATGCCTCTGGGCCGGCTACCCGTCCCTGTCTTTGCAGACCACGGATGAAATCGGGAGGAGGCTGGCAGACAGCCGTGATATTTCCGGGACGTGGGGCGTGACCCCACAGGGGTCCCCAGGAGCAGGTGCTGGGGATTGCGGGGGAAGGCCTCCGACACCACCCAGACCACTGTCCCTGGTGGTCATTGACTGGATTGTGCTCCAGGAATGGAGCCCACGGAGACCGAGCTCGAGGCTGAGAAGCCTGGGGCGGGGTGCCTTTGGGTGTGTGGGGACGGGTCGTGGCAGGCCCCACAGGGAGGAGCCCCGAGAGGCTGGTGTGGGGCCAGGAGCAAAGACTGTGCAGAGCACCCAGCGGGTGGACTGCAGTCGGGGAGACGTCCCGGGGAGGGCTCCTTCCTGGCTGCGGCTTCTCTGGGAGGCTCTGGGCTGGGCTCTGTCTTGCAAATACCCACGGAGAGCAGGCACGGGGGTGAGCTATTCTCCTCTCACAGATGTTCCACGACCTAAGGAACTAGAGCCGGCTCCAACTCCATCAGCAGCTCTCCAGGGAGGGGTGGTGCCTGCAGAGACTTCAGCAGGAGCCCAGGAGCCGGCAGTTGACCCGGCACCTGCCCACGGAGAGCCTGACGCCGACCAGGAAGGGCCTGCTCGAGAACCTGTGCCCGGAGAGCCTGCCCCTGTTCCTGCCACTGTTCCTGCCGGAGCCAGGGCCCCTGTGCCTGCCCCGAACTGTGGCCCTGCTCCTTGCCCAGACCCCGCTCCTGCCCTGGATCCTGACCCGTCCCTACCCCTGCCAGTGCCCCTGTCCCTGCCCCTGACCCAGATACTGCCTTGGTTCCTGTATGTGCCATTGCTGCAGACCCTGTCCCTCCCCTTGCACCTGCCCCTACCCCTTCCCCTGCTTGTGCTCCCGTTCTGGCCCCTGACCCAAGTCCTGCCCCTTCCCCTGCCCATGCCTGTGTCCCTGTTTTCGCCTCTGACCCAAATCTTGCCCCCACTCATGTCCCTGCCCCTGCCCGTGCCCCTGCAGCTGCCACTTCCCCAGCACCTGCCTGTGCACCTGTTCTTGCCCCTGCTCCGGATCCTGACCCAGCCCCTGGCCTGGATCCTGCCCCTTCCCCTGCCCCTGGCTCTATTCCTGTTCTTGCCCCTGACCCAGCTCCTGCCCTGGATCCTGCCCCTTCCCCTGCCCCTGCCTGTATTCCTGTTCTTGCCCCTGTCCTGGCTTCTGCCCCTGCAACTGTCCATTGCCCTGCCCCTCCCTGTGCTCCGGTGCTTGCCTCTGACCCAGCTCCTTCCCCTTTCCCTACCCGTTTCCCTGCCCCTGCATGTGCACCCATTCCTGCCCATGACCCGCCTCCTGCCCCTGCACCTGTCCGTTCCTCTACCTGTGTCCCTGTCCGTGCCCCTGCCAGAGCCAATGCCCTTTCCCCTGCCTGGGTCCCTGCTCCTGCCCCTGCCCCTGCCAGAGCCGATGCCCCTTCCCCTGCCTGGGTCCCTGTTCCTGCCCCTGCCCCTGCCAGAGCCGATGCCCCTTCCCCTGCTTTCCAGGGCCGCGGGCCCTTCCCTTGGCCCTGCCTGTGCTCCTGTACTTGCCCATGACCCAGCTCCTACTGTGCATCCGGCCCCTGTCCCTGCTCTTGCATCTGGCCCTGGCCATCCTCCTGTTCCTGCAGGGCTCCCAGAACCACAGCCAGAGCCCACATCCTCGTGGGGAGAGCCCATTGTACAATTCCCCTTATTTCCATCACCCGACCCTGATGCCCCGCCAGATTGTTTCATCCCCTCCCCCTGTGTTCTTTCTCTCTGGTACATATTAACTGTTATATTATCTTTCCTTATCCTCTACGCTGTTTATTATTTATTTTAAATAAAATTAATTGTTTTCTGTTGGACAAGTCTGGAGCATTAATTATATTCCCAATGCTGTGCCACCGCACCCCAGAACATTGCTGCACAATATCTGCTTCCGCAAAGGACACCCTGAACCAGAAGGCCTCCCTGCCCATTTCTCCCCGAGCCCAGGCCCTGGCGACCCCTAAGCTGCTTTCTCTCTCTGTTCCTTTCCTGGGTGTTTCCTGTACGTGGAATCACGCAATAGGGGCTTTTGCGTCTGCCCCCCTATTTTCAAAGGGAACTCGTTTCCTTCTGTATTTATTGGACACAGAATTTCCCTTATTCGATATTGAAATGCCTGGGGCTTACAGATCAGACGTAATCAGAGAGGCCACTTTAGGAATTATGGGCACAATCTTGGGGCCGAGACCCCTGTTCCTGCTGGGACACCTCAGCCTGACCCCAGACAGGACAGGGCTGGTTCCTCCTGTGGCCCACACAGAAACCAGGGAAATGCAGAAAGCTGGAAGACACACCCCAAAGGGCAATGCATTGCTCACAACCCCAGGCCAGAGAAAGGTTTCAGCGGACTCTGGTCCAAACCACGCTCCAAGTCACTGGGTTCCACAGGGAGAGACCACACGCATGCAAGTCCAAGTGGGGACAGGCACGGGGGGAGTCAGAGAAGCGGAGCTACCAGGGAAGGACTCTGGCAAAAAAAAAAAACTCTATGGAGGCAGCGCTGGTCACCCTCAGACCGGCAGGTGTCTGGTCTGGGGACCAGCAGCCCTGGGGAGAACGTGAGGAAGCGGAGGTCCCCTGGAGGAAAGGGTGACGGCACCCCTGTCTGGGAGGACAGTGCGCAGCACCCATCCCAGCCTGCAGGTGCACCCATCACCTACTGTGAGCAGCTCAATCCCAGCTTGTGGAGGGAAGACCCGTGTCCATAATCCCCTATTTGCAACAGAATCCATAAAGGGGAGTTTGTGGGTCAACACGTATACAGTGTTTAAGGTACAAGTCTCGAATTCCAACATCCATGGTCTGCTTGTCCACCTTGAGCCTTGTTTGGGAAGCAGGGGTGGGGACGCCCGGGGCTGTGACCTGTGGGAGGGGTGGGGAGGGGGAGCTCTGAATGGAGTGACCAAAGCACACGGGGTGACCTGCCCAGGAGGGACCCTCTCGGTCCCCAGCCCCTCTCCTGACCTCGTGCACGATGGCGAGGGTGTGATGACGAAGGTGCTGGCCCTTGGCTGGCGAGTTCCGTAGCTGGTGTCGGAGCTGCTCAGGCTGCACACCGGGCTCTGATCCCAGAGCTGGCGCAAGAGCTGAAGCTGCAGCTGCCCCAGTCTCGGGAGCTGCGGCTCGCATCGCTGTTGGACCTGGCTCAAGCTCTGGGGCAGGTACTAGAGCTGAATCCCCCTCCAGAGATGATCTAGATCCGGTTCCGCACTTGGATAAGGCTCTTGAACCCACGAACGGCTTTCCTCCCCTGCCCATTTCATGGATGACAAAACTCGGGGCGGTGATGGGACCGGCTACCTGGGGGTCATGGCTACGGGGGGATTCAGCCCAAGGATCCTGCATGACCTTCACCTCGTGCCTCATACAGGTCGGTCCTGAGCTGCCCGAAAGGGGGAAGGGCCTGAACCGCTGCTCCCGGCACCTGATCCCACCTGATCAGAGACTCTCGCCAGGGACGTGAAGTCCTCGTTTGACCTCTGCTCCGGCCAGCCCCACGTGAGCAGGGACCGTGCTTCCTCACCGCTGGGTCCCCAACCCCAGAACAGTGCCTGGTAGTGGTATCAGTTCACATTGTAGTGAATCACAGGGATCCCCCAGCAGCCCCTTGATGTGGGGGATGTTGCTTACAGAAGAGAGATCTGGGCCACAGACTTGTGTTCACTCTTTCATCCACTCGTGCGGCATCCCCACCTGTGTCTGTTTGCTGGAATTCAGAGGGGACCCCCAGACACCCTCCCTGCCCTCGGAGCTCCCAGCCCAACCAGTAGGTCAGCATCTCACCTACAGTCCGCAAGGGGGCGATACAGACCTAGAGCATCTCTAGCACCAGACCTTGCAGGAGGCATGGGGCTGGGCCCGCCCTGGTGGCAGCTAAGATCTAGAACCATCTGACGCACTAGAACCTGCCCCAGTGCTGACTCGAGCCAGCCGTGGAAGCAGCTCGAGAGCCTGAGCCAGTGCCCCCACAGACTAGAGCCCGTCCAGCTCCGACCCGATAATACTGGTATTATCAAAATCATTCTGTAGACAGAACCCGAGAGAAATATTATGCTTGTATATACCCCACCCACTACCATACCGTACAACACTAGTAAAAAACAAGAACCACTAATCAATCACCAATTACAAAGGATATGATCTGCACTATCTTCACAACTGATAAAGGCTAAAATATGTTTAATTCTAGCTTTGTTAACATAGGTATCCTTCTTGAAATGATCCTAAATATCTTCCTAGCTCTGGGGAAAATCTGAAAGAAGCCCAGAGCTGATATATTTAATGTCATTCAAACCCAAACTACTTATTCCCAACAAAACAATCAATTGTGAGAAGTTGATGGACAAAGCAAAAGGGTAGAAACCCTATATATGTATATCCTTTCAGCTCCCTGATGAGGTACATTCATAAAAAGCAGTCTCAAAGCATGTAACTCCTATCAGGTATCAAATCTGCCTAATTTCTATAAAATTTATTTAGAGCAATCCAATAATTCCCAGTATTTCAACAAATATTGATAATCCCTTATTATCAACAGGTTTAACACGCACAGCAAAATAAAATAGTAAAATAAGAATAAATACCAACACACAAATACATGAGTACAAAAGCTGACCGACCTAGGAGAAAAGGGTGGGGTGACCCACTTCAGCAGGCCACCACTGAGGGCCTCCCCCAGGAGATGACCCTTGAGTCCTAAATGGGAAAGACTGGGCAGATGGACAGCACCGGTACAGGCAGCGGACTGGGCTAAATTAATCCAAGACAGGCTCTGAGCCTACAGTAGGCAGGGGCCCTATCTTTGTGGGTCATGATATCAAGCTTCTTTCCCATCAATATTCTCACCATTTCTACCATTTGGATCACAATCCAGTTTTTACTTTTCTTAAGGTCTAGCCCATACAAAAAGATTTCCTCTTACGATGCAAACTATCCATTAGTGACTTACCACCATGGGTCTGTCTTCATGTGAGTGAGTGACAATGAATGGCACACCGATATTTGTGTTAAATGCTTGTGTGCCTCATCCCCTTGATTCTACAACAATCCAATGTAAAACAGACTGTTATCACCCCCATCTTATAATATGCCAAGAAACAAGGGTTTGGCAAAGAAAAGTTATCTTCCTTTTAAAGCCTATACTCTTAAACACTCTGAGCTGATGGGGACCTAAATATGAGTCAAACACAGTCCCTGACCTCAAACAGCTTACGTTCTAGTGTCCAGGAAAAACAGAATGAACTCAAAAAAATAATTATAGGGTGAAAATAACTGTCATAACTGAAGCAAAAATAAAATGTTACAAAAGTTCAGAGGAAGAAAGACCCCCAAATTCTAGGTGGGAAGAAAAAAGTTTTGGCGAGTGTTTTTCATAATAGTAGCCTCTTAGCTGATAGCTTAGCTTACTAAAAAGGGCAAAGGCATTTGGATCAGAAAACACTGTAAGCAAAACACAGAGATGAAGAGGTATGAAGTACACTCAGCAATAAAGCGGTTCGAGTATTCTGGAGCTTATGGCAGAACAAAACAGTGGTCCAGAGCCCAGGGTCTGTAACCAGTCTCTGGGTTCAAATCCCACCCCATCATGACTGATCTGTAATCTCGTACAAGTGACTTAATCTCCCTGAACTACAGTTAATTCAGCCATAAAATAAGACCACCACCTAACTTATGGGTTTGTTAACACAATTAAATGAAATGTGTGTAAAATATAGTACTTATCACAAACATAGAGCCTACACTGAATTGAGTATCATTAATATTGGATGTTAGGAACAAGAAAAGAGGTGAAGATAATTAAAGTTTCGAGAATAATGTTAATAAAGAGACAAGTTTAGGACAAAAATCAGCTTTGGGAAGGGCACTAAGTAAGTAGTTTGGTTTTCTATAAGCTGAGCTTTCAGCTCTGTTGAGTATTCGGGTATAGCATTTACAATGTGGTGTAGTTTGTTTTCGGTGCCTTTTGCTCCCTAGAGCTACACATTTAGAAGTGTCATGAAAGTGGCAGAGGTGGTAAGGAGAACAGAGCAGAGCAACTTTAAACCAAGGACAGAACTTGGAACATCTGCCTATCTTAGGGGGCTAGGAAATAAAAACGGAAAAGGAGACCAAAAAACAAAAAGAAAAGCTCTGCCAGAGAATCAGGAAAAAATTAAGAATGCAGTGTCATGAAACCTCTTCAAGAGGGAAGTGAATTTCAAGATTTGATAGCATGTTTTGAGTGTGTATACATTTATGTAGCAAGTTAAATAATCCAATTTTATTTTTTTAAAAGACAGGAAAAAATTATTTGTCACTTATTTTTTTAAATCTTTCAAAATTAAGCAAGCATTACTAAAGGAATGTCTACTACAATATTTCCTCAAATTTTTTCTGATTAATCACCTCAATAGGAAAGACAAACATATAACCAAAATAATTTAATAGGTACTAAAAAAGGGGAATATGAAAAGTGCAGAGAAAGGAGCTTGATTATCTCAACTTAAAGAAGAGGTGAGGCAAGGTTCAAGAGTAGGCAGTGGGTGCAGCAACATCAGAGCCCGGCCTTGAGGAGGCGGTCAGGCGGCTGGAGCAGGCAGGGGGCACTGATAGGAGAAAGCCCCGGACACGCCTGCTAAGTGAAAGCACGCGGCCCGTTGGGAGCACAGCCCATTAGCAGCGACCGTGCAGTCCGAGCCGCGGGGGCAGGAGCACAGGCTGGAGGTCAGCGGACGAGGGAAGAGGCTGTGAGTCATTCAGACCTGAGTCTGTAGGCAGTGAGGACCCATGAAAAGAATGTAAATGGCAAGTTCCTTAAATGCAGCTAAGAATTACTACCAACTGAAAATCAAAAATGAATATATGGCAACTCTGAGATTCAAGTGAAAAGTATAATCAAAATGTAACATGCAGACAACTTCTCAGAGACATAACTGCTCTGTAAATCAAGGAATATATGTGGTAAATTTTGAAACATAACAGAGTTACTACTGATACAACAGACACCTAAAATACCTGTAAGTATTTGTAAATTTTGTCTTAAAATTTGCTAGAATTTCTACCTGAGTGTCTATAGTTAGTATTTTAAAAGCAAAAACAAATTTGTTTCCAAAGATGAAAAAGATTAAAATAAAAGCAACAATAACAAGGAGGTCACAAGGCCACAGAAATACACTAATGTTTCTGATTGCTAATTCACAACCTAAAACATGTTCAAATGTAAACACATTTAACAAACAAGATGACACACTTACTGTTGGCTTCACCAGCAACTGACCCATCACTGTGAACATGCGGGAAAGGCCAACAGGGGTACAGACTGCAGGAGAGGTCACAGAGAGGAGGCTGATAAATGGCTAGTGCAAAATACAGAACAGACTCCAAGACGATCGTTGTAAGAAAAGTCGTGCCTCAAATTTAGATTCTCTCAGTGTTTTATCAGAGGAGTCTTCATCAATAAAGAAGCTAGAGAGGATGACAGGTGAAAGATGAAAGATACCCAAAGACTGAAGAAGGCTTAGCACGTGCAAGACTCTAGCAGTTGAATAATAGTATTTTCACTTAAAAAATTAAAAAAAAAAACTAAAGAACAGATTAAAATTTCAAGTACTGATGGAGTTGAGAACCAAACAACTATTATCTTAACTGCTTTTAACTACATTTATCTGCTTATAATATCCCTGACCTATGCTGTAATGCCTCAGGTAAAACTGAGTACATTTTAACTAAATTAAACCACAAATTCACCACACAGGGTCTATGTTACCACTCAAAAGTAGAATCTAATGCTTCAGTGAGTGTGGGCCTGTGTGTGTGTCTCTCCACAAGAGAGGCTTTCCTTAAAGAACAACACATGAGTATTATTTCATGGCTTCAGTTTATCAAAATTTATCTTAACATAAAAAAAGTTAAGGGCCAATTTTAAAAACATCTCCAAGCTGTTAAGTAATTTCATCAGGAAACCTTAGTATAATTTTCTAGAACAAAGAACTCCATTTTCCCATCAACATTAAGCCAGAAAAATACTTACAGAGAAGTAACAAACATCCCGTCCGAGATATACAGGAATATAAATAGGGTAGGTAGAACTCCCAGAGATCTGTAAAGAAACACAAATATATTTTAGTAAATCCAAAATATTGTACATTAAGATATAGGTTGACTATAATGTTTGATAAACATCATAATTGTCTATTTGAGTCTACTAAACCATATAATTTCTAAATTGTACAATAAAAAGATCTAAAACAGAAAAGGAAATACCCCTTTTGCAAAACCTGTTTGGAGGGAGAAAAAAAGTCTCCATGGAATTTTAAGAACAGAAACCAACTAAGAAACAAAGAAAAATCTTAAAAAGCTGCTTGCTCGTTCTGAATACAGCAAACACAGGAACACTCATTTATTTTCTTAAACCTGTCTAAAGACTTGTTAACTCTGTAAATTAACAACAAGGGCTGACCACACAAAGAATCACTACAACGTTCACGACAGCGAACGTGTAGTCATAGGCGGGTTCGAGGTCCCGGAGAGAAGCCGACTGACCGTACAAAGACTCCATGCTCGCGGCGTCCTTGTCAACGAGCGCGGAGGCCACCCACACCATCCCCAGGATGAGGAGCGCAAGCAGGACAAGCATGACCAGAGTTTCTAAAATTCGGGCTCGGATTCCCTGAAAAAGATAATGGAGATCTAACTGTATTTCATTTCATCTCATGATTAATTAGGCTTCTATCTGTATGAAAGCACAAAAATTCTTTGGAAAGGGAAGAAATTTCTATTTATAAGGAAGACAGAAAACACTAGCTTTACAGTGTCATGTTTAGACTACCTTTGTTTTACCAAATTATGTAGAATACCATCAAGCTTTAAAAAACCAAAAAAATTCCTCATGAAAGCATTTTTCAGAGCAGTGTTTTAAGGGGCGCCTGGGAGGCTCAGCCCGTCAAGTGCCTGCCTGCCGCTCAGGTCATGGATCCAGCCCCACGCGGGGCTCCCTGCTCAGTGGGGACCTGCTTCTCCCTCTCCCTCCCGCTTGTACTCTCTCTTGCTATCTCTGTCACCGCCTCTCTCTCTCTCAGATAAATAAAATCTTAAAAGAAAAAACAAAAACGTGTTTTAAAACACAGATTGATGAATTTTTGTCTGTGGCTCTAAGCAAGGGCCTCGAGGACGACCACGGTCCGGGGCCAAGCAGCCATGGGAGCGACAGACCCCGCGAGCACACACAGCCCCCAGTCCCGGGCGCCAGCCACCTGCACCGCTCCCGCAGCCGCCAGTGTACCCACCCCCTTCCCCCAGGCCCTGCAGCTGCCAGCGCCCCCTCCCCCGCTCCCGCCAGCGCCCCCCTCCGCTCTCCCCCCGCCCTGCAGCGGCCAGTGCCCCCTCCCCGACTTCTGCCAGCGACCACCTCCGGCTCCCGAAGCCCGTGTCCCCCCTGCTCCCGCCAGCAGCCCAGGGACTCCCTGAGCAAAGCCCGCAGCAGAAACCAAGGCCAGGCGCAGTGCACGGTTATCGATTATGTACTACACTTCTTTCTTCACATTAGATAAAACCGCCATTACTTCATGTGCCTGGAATATAATAAACCATCTTTCTGCACAATTTTGTTTTAAATATAAAACAAATTCTGACCTCAGGGCCAAACCAGAGGCCGGGCTTCTAAACTTGAAACCTATTGGACAAGCCAAACAAACAAACGAATAAAAACAACTTTCTTATGTTCCTGAAAAGTCACCAAATGATTGAATCCATACCTAAATTCAAAGATTCACATTGTTGTTTTATACTATAATGTACATGGAATACAACAAACAAAATTAGAAGTAAATCCATGTCTCTCGATAAAAGAGTTGGAGGGGCCTGCTCTTATAGCCCAGTCTTACACAGGACTGCCCTCGGCCGCTTAAAAGATGTCCCCAGGTGTGGAGTCAGCACACCTTAAGTGTTTCCAGTAGGGAGGTCGGTGGACCAGAGTAAATGACGCTTGTATTTTATTTAACGCATCAGATCTAACAGTAGTTATGACTCAAGTAAGATGAAATATGAACAGTCCCCAAACATACTACTAAAAAACACACTCCAGCTTTCCGAAAGAACTCTCCAAACCCGCACTTCACAACTTTCAAACCACTTAGGATACCAAAACATGACCACCACCCCCCTTTTTTCTTTTTTAAGTAGGCTCCACGCCCAGTGTGGGGCTTGAACTCACAACCCTGAGATGAAGAGTCACAGGCTCTACCAAGTGAGCCAGCCAGGTGGCCCAGACAGCCACCTTTTAATGGTAATTTCTTTTTCCTTCCTTCTCTCTTTCTGAGCAATAGTCTTTTTTTGTAAGCAAGAATCTTCTTATTACACATCAAATATTACGTGGAAAGCTTGTAACAGATAAAAAGAACAGGTGCTTTGATGAGAATGTGTAACACCCTTTCAGCTTGTCTCCTCCTATCTCTGACTGGAGCCCAAATCCTGCCTGCCTCCAACCAGAACTTAGGAATACTACGGGCTCCCAAAACACCTAACACATGTGTCTTAAGTGTTATGACATATGAGCTAAACACTGCAACCATGTTTGATACAAAACAGTAGTGATCCTTGGAACCATCTGAGACCCACTGTCCCAAAAAAGTGTTTTAATAATATAATTATTAAACAATTGTAATAACGTAATAAGTATATAACCATTACGATGATATTAAGTGTTGGGGAATCAATCTACCATAAGATTTACACATTTCCTCTGTTATTTTGGTAAGAAATATCTGTTGGCAATTAAATGTATTTTTCTTCAGATATGTTATTCTGCTTCGGGAGCTAATGCTCCATGGGCCTCTCTCATTTCTGTGCATCTCAGAGGCAGGGATAGACCTTGTTCTGGACTTTTTTTTTTTTAAGATTTATTTATTTTGGAGAGAGAGCATGCATGCATGCAGGGGGGAGGGGGAGAGGGTGAGGGAAAGAGAATCCCAAGCTGACAAACCACTGAAAGTGGAGCCCAACAAGTGGCTCAATCCCATGACCCTGAGATCATGACCTGAGCCGAAATCAAATTGGATGCTTAACCAACTGAGCCACCCAGGAGCCCCTGGACTATCTTATTAAGGATGTCTGGATAGCAAACAGCCTTGGAAAATAGAGACGCTGTCTCTCTGAAGCAGGTCTGTTTCATACAGAGCAAAGCACAGACAAGTTTGCTTGAAGCCCATTTGTGGGTTCCCCTGAGATTCCTCAGCTATGACTTGAGCCCACTGTAGGAACAGCCTCCACCTGAGCCACACTGCCCCCATGAAGCTGGTGGGTGGGGGTGTTGTCCTGGAGAACAGGAAACTCATGGCTTGCCTGTTCTGAGTAACGAAGTCCTTTGTCTCTGATCCAGGAGTCTCATGTCTACAACTACCATGCAGGAATCTAGCAGACTGTCAGCTTGCAAGTACAGTAAAATCTCAGACCCTCCACAATTCTTGCAGCTTTGGGTGACAAGGGTAGGCAGCTAACATGGCTTTCTAGAGAAGAACAAATAAGGGCCCACAAGGTTGGGTTAGGGGCAATGAGAAAACTCCCAAGATCTAGCAGGGAATGCTCTTACCCAAGCAGTAGGCAAGTGGGAGAAGTATGAGTCCCCCAAGGACCTGACGTGCTAATGCCTGTCAGAGGCTGAGCTACAGGTGGAGCTTGGTCATAAGCCCCTTCTCCCAGAGAGTAGGGGTGTTATCATGTTCGTGTAACACCAAGCCCTACAAGGCCAACTAAAAAGACTATGATTACAAGGAACTGTTTTTCTT
This sequence comes from Eumetopias jubatus, assembly GCF_037043125.1. Taxonomy (NCBI): domain Eukaryota; kingdom Metazoa; phylum Chordata; class Mammalia; order Carnivora; family Otariidae; genus Eumetopias; species Eumetopias jubatus. The sequence goes on from NW_028274890.1 coordinate 645,617, forward strand.
GTATACTTTGTCCTTTTCTGTATTTTCCAAATTTCATAGAGTGAATGTGCAGGGCTTTAAGTAATATGAGAACAAATTAATGTTGTTTTGAATTTTTAATTTTTTTCTTAAAAGAACTAACTTCCAAGAGATTGACACTCAGAAAAATAATTTTTAAAATATCCAACTTCAGTTTATGAGACAGTATAGCGAGCTAGTTCAGGACCCCAACTCCAGCAACAGACTGCTTGGGTCCAAAGCCTGGTCCCATCACTGACCAACTGTGTAACACTGTGCAAATTTCTAAACCTCTCTGTGCATCAGTTTATTTCTTCATAAAATAGGTTTATCCCTACCTTATGGGGTCATTATAAGGATCAAATAAGTTAAAATAAGTAACATGCTTAGCATTAGGCTAGGTGTTTAGTAAGCACAGTATAAGGGTTAACTGTAACGGCTCAAATTACTGCCTTTGTTTTTAAATTTTCCAAGGCTTTGTAGTTCACCTATCATTTGTGTTTCTGGATTAAATTTATTTCTCCTAATGCCAGCTTATCAACTTCTTTCCATCTGTCACCTATCATTCACAGACCTGTAAGACAGCACATCCACTAGCCTGACTCCCTCGTCTCTCAGACCCATCCTAAGATCTCAGACTGTGAGACTGCTCCATATTTCTCTGATACCTCCAGTCCTCTAACCTACACTGTGTCTTCATCATTATAACCTCCACTCCCTCAATCCACCCAACTCCTCCAATCAGTCTTGTTTTCACTTGCTTAAACCCTATGTTGAACTGTGTATTTTAATGATAATCCAGTACCAATAATATTCTAATATTCCTGATCCCTTTGATTTCCACCAGACTACCTTAATTCCACTGGTGGCTCATTCCTTTGAATTCTCAGTCCTGTGAAAGAAATTTACAAAATCTTGAGAAACATGTGCTACTACATTCCAAAGTGGGTCTTTGCTGTTACCTGGCAATACTTATGCTGATCTCTGGCTAACGATTCCCTCAATGATTTTTTAAATGTTTTCCATTCTCCTTGACCCTAAATCTCATCCCCTGCTTTCTAGCAAATTGCAGCTGCCCTTACCTCTTCCTTAGTAGGACATAACTGGGGAGACTGCACATCCCTCAGCTTCCTTCCCCTATCTCTGGTTTCTCTGTCTCCATTCTTTCTTTCATTCTTTATATAAAGGAAAATGCCTCAGATCCCTTTTTTCCATGGCTCAGGCTTAGATGTTCATCCTTTCAACATGCCGGATTAGTGCTTCTCAAACTTCAGCATATGTCAGCATTACCAAGGGGCTTGCCAATCCCTGAGAACCAGCCCAAAGACACTTCAGTCAATTCTGACGAAGCCAGTTCATGTGATGAAGACACCAGATAGACTGCTCTGTTCTTCCCCTGGGTGATCTCGGCTCCTCACGTAACCAACGGCTCTAAAGTTTCCATCTTTAGTCCAAATCTCACCACTGAGACCAAGATCCATACATCTAAACGGCCACCTCCCCTCAAGTATCTCACAAGTACATAAACAATTCTAAAGTCAAACTCATCACTTTATCCCCTAAACAAGCTCCTTCAGTGTTACATACCCCAATTAATGGCACCATTACCCACTGTTTTTTCCAGATGCTGCAAACATCCTTATCATCCCCCTTGCTGCTGCACCCTCTCTCTCTCTCTCTCGCTCTCTCGCTCTCTCTCACACACACACCTTGGACTCTGATCTATTCAAACACCAAGTCCTTCTGATTCTACTGTGTCATTACAACTAAATCCATCCGCTTCTCTTTCTGCCACTACATCCAACTCACCTGGACAACTCCCTACTTTGCTAGCTAGTAGTCCAAAATGCAACTCTTAACTCTTTCTGCCTGACCTGTTGCCTACATTGCAGTGGGAATGCAATCTTTGCAAAACACAACTCTGATCGTGTCACTCTTAGTCAGAACTTGCTAACAGAAGTACAGGCCAGCAACAGGGAAACAGGTGCATTAATGCAACAACACATAAACATCAAATCTCATTAGCATCACTTCTAAGAAAATGAGGTGCTATACACATAGATCCTTAAAGCTGGGTCTTACTCTGTCTTCTGCTATTTAGATGGTAGACAAAATAATTAAAGACAAAACAAATATAGATGAAACAAATTATTTATGATTTAATAGCATACAAAAGTGCTGTCCAAAAGACCCTTCTGTGATGATGGAAATGTTCTGTGTTATCCAATAAGATAGCAACTAGCCATACGTGTTTATCAAGCACTTAGAATGTCGTTACTATGAATGAAGAGCTGATTTTTAATTTTATGTAATTTTAGTTCTTTTAAATTTATATAGCCACACATGGCTAATGGTTACCATATTGATCAGAGAAGATTATTAACAGCCTGTTGCTAATAAAATCTGATATAAGTACTCTCTGTACTCTCAAGTACTTTCTGGTTATTTTTTTTTAATCCATTTGTTATTCTGTTTTTTTTTTAAGATTTTATTTATTTATTTGAGAGAGAGAGAAAGAGACAGCACAAGAGGGAAGAGGGTCAGAGGGAGAAGCAGACTCCCTGCTGAGCAGGGAGCCCGATGTGGGACTCGATCCCGGGGACTCCAGGATCATGACCTGAGCCGAAGGCAGTTGCTTAACCAACTGAGCCACCCAGGCGCCCCTACCTTCTGGTTATTTTTCTAAATTTAACCTTGATATAAAATTATTTGAAAAACAGCTTGGTTAAAGTAACCTCATTTAACATGCTATTGCTCTACTTAGTATTTTCATTAGCATTTATGTCAAAAAGAGGTAATCTACTTGTAATTCAAAAACTGCCCCCTTCTGTTTATATTAAGAAAAATTACATTCTCTCATTAAGAAAAAGTTTTTAAAGTGCAGCCTACATATGACCCATCTAACACTGATACTAAGGTTCAGGACCCACACACTTATTCCCATACACTGACAAACCAAGTCCTTCAATAAATCTCTTTGTGTTAAAAAAAAATAAATTATATGTGAACAGTTTTTCTAAAAAGAAACAAGCTATGTAATTCCAAGAAGATGCTTTTTTCTATTACAGATATATGAATAATATCAAGAAGAAATGTCTAAAATGTATACTCACATGCTTAAGCAGTCATATAAAAATCATTTAGCAAAAAAAGACCTCTGTAGTCAAATCATATAAATGGTTCAAAATTTACTATCAATATTTCTTTTGAAAAATACTAAATAGGGCGCCTGGGTGCCTCAGTCGTCAAGCGTCTGCCTTCGGCTCAGGTCATGATCCCGGGATGCTGGGATCGAGTCCCGCATCGGGCCCCCTGCTGCGTGGGAAGCCTGCTTCTCCCTCTCCCACTCCCCCTGCTTGTGTTCCCTCTCTCGCTGTGTCTCTCTCTGTCAAATAAATAAATAAAATCTTTTAAAAAAAATAGTAAATAACACAAAAAGAAATCTGCTCATTTTCAGTTATCAATCTAAGCACAAAAGAGTGAATTAGCAATATTACATGTACAGAAAAGGCTGCCACAGAGCAGGTCATTAAAACTGTTGGATAGGATTATGCCTGTTATGAAATACTGATAACTGCTGTAGGAAGAAATAACCGTTATTCTGACTCAGTCCACTAGGAGGCCAGGACAGTTATGTTTTTCTTTTAATTGTATTCTTTTTTTTTTTAATTAAACGAGACAAAAATCAGCCCAACTTGAAATCAGTGAAGTGTCACATTTATGAGCTTTAGCAACACCAATAGAAAAATATAAATTTTTTCATTAAATGCAACGTGGCAGCTTTTTTTTATCCTCAACAACTTTAGGACAGAGAGAAGAGGGGTAATGGGGCTGTAAATAACCAGAGACTTCATCTGTTAATTCAGAATTGACTGGCTCCTACAAGTGCCAAAAATACATAAACTATGGTTACTACCTTTCTTGAGACCATAAAAGTATGACAAAGCCTAAAAAGTACAGGCTTTGTGGCATGGAATATGTGAGATTTTTAAACTTTTGTACGTGATTCTGCCTGCAAAAGTAATGAAAGCATTGAGAGAGCTTTTATCGCTACCACTAATCACCAGCAGGACAGCATATAAGCAAAAAATATGCCTACTGCTCATTTTTCCATTAAGAGTCAGAATGAGGAGCTAGGATCCCCAAGGGGAAGGTTCCTATCAACTCTATTCTCGCATATGCTGAGCTGAAAGATGTGCCAGATGTCAGAATAACTGACTGAAATACCCTGCAAATAACAAAGTGGCAAAACATTGTCAGAGGGGAAAAGGTTTCCATGTTTATCTTAAAAAGTAAGGAAAGTCTCCTGAATATAATAAGATCACAAACTATAAGAACTTGAACTTAAACAGTTGTACTTCTTTCAAGTACTTTTGAATGCTTATCCTCTATCATATATTACTAAGATTTCAAGAACTCCATAATATTTTTATCCCCAGTATAAATACTGGGATAATCCCTCCCAAAAACCATGAACCTAAGTTACTTTAATGAAACTCCACCCCTTTTATTAAAATCATAGTTCAATAAGCACTCAATGTACTAGTTAAAAACAGCATCGAAACTAAGTACTTCTTTCTGCTAACACTTTCTGAAACACTACCTTGTTTTTAAGAAAAGCAAGCTACATAATTACACTAGTTTCATATCAATATCATTTTGAAAAATTACAACCATCACAACATAGTAACAGGTTAAATTAAGTAGGCTAATAAAGACGAAATACATGTAAACAGAGATTTCTTTTTACATTTAAATAAGCACTGAATGGGTAAAAGTCTAAAACATTAAAATAGTTATTGCTTTTTGAACTTTTCGTGCTGGTCAATTACACATTTAATTGCTTTGTGCTGAAGATCAATGAAGTGACAATTACAACGTATACACAAAAGCTCTAACAATAAGCTGACATGTTTCTGTGGTGATGAACATTTAAACAAGATTTTGCCTGGACATCTTGACCTCTCAGAAGGTATGTAAACACCATATTATATACTATGGCTCCACCCATCAGGAAAGCCTGGTAAAAATTTCTACAATTATAGAACATTTAAAATATGTATCAAGCCACTGTTCATTTAACAAAAAGAGTCTCTTAGTAACACTAAGATACGGTTTGCTCAGCATGCCATCAAGACTGCACCAAACAGGCTCAGTCGTTAGGTGTCTGCCTTCGGCTCAGGTCATGATCCCAGGGTCCTGGGATTGAGCCCCACATCGGGATCCCTGCTTGTCAAGAAGCCTGCTTCTCCCTCTCCCACTCCTCCTGCTTGTGTTCCCTCTCTCGCTGTTTCTCTCTCTGTCAAATACATAAATAAAATCTTTAAAAAATAATAAATTAATTAAAAAAAAAAAAGACTGCACCAAACATATATGCTGTCATCTGGGGAAGACTGACAGAAACACTAATAAGGAACAGAAAATAAAGGCAGGTATTAATTATTTTAAACCATGAAAATAGCTACAAACAAGCATCAGTAGAGTGTCACACATTTCCCCCCTTTGCTCCCAAGGTAATCATTAAGAATTTGGACAAAAAAAAGTTTTGGTCCCAGGGCAAAGAAAACAGCTTTACAGAAAGCTTTGTTAAGCTACAGTGAAATATTTTTAATATTAATATTTTCTGCATTTAATCTATTTAAGATGGAAAGATTAAAACTATAAGATGTTCAAGCTATTAAAATTTGACAGAGAGAATATATTTTAGGATAAGATAAAATAAAAACACTATGATTGCCAGTTTATTTAACTAAGATGTTCACTGTATTCAAATTTATAAGAAACTTCCCATGATGTTAGACAAACAAAAATCCTCAAGATTGCAAGTAAATAAATACAGCAAGTAAATGAAACAAGTAAATAAAAGAACTGAACCATAAAAAGATTGCAAAGAATTTATATTAAAATTTTAAAACGTAATTCTAAATTTGGAAAAAAAGTATTTCTCGGTATACTACATCATATCAAAATAACTTAATGGACAGCCAGTAAAGACCTTTCCTTCTACTTCTTTTCCAATAATCTTTAGTTATCAATTTCACAGAAAAGAGATGGGAAATGACATTTGCCAAGCTCCTACCAGTTGTTTTATATGTGCTCACTGAACCTTCATGATAAATTAGAAGGTAAGTTGTATTATAAATGAGAAAGCTCACACCCCAAAAAGTTAAATAATCTGCCTACAGTCACCCTGTTCAAGGTTTGCCTGCACTCACAGTAAACACAGGTCTGTCAGCTTTCAAAGCCTGTGCTTTCCACCTCCTCACACAACAGAAATAAGACACCAAAGACAAACTGACATGGAAATAGGGAGGTGGGGGAGAATGCTTAAAACATATTTAAGACAAACCTCTAATTTAGTAAAAGAAATAAAGCAAAATACATAAAAGCTTCTTTTACTAGAACATTAATTTTCAATCCCATAAGAGCAAACTCATGCTGAGGTCAAATCCTCAGTAGTCCCGTAAGACACTTAATACAAAAGAAGTCAATACCTTACTATTGGTTTCATAAAACACCCAAGCATAAACTCCAATAAAGACACAACAAAACAGAGATTAGGGTTTTTATCACATTACTAGAGCAAAATGTACAAAATACTAAAGTGTAGAATATAATAGAAAATACTGCCACATGATTTAGATGTAGCGTCACATCGCTTATATGGCAAACAGTACATTCACACAAAAAGCACTAGGAATTCCAAAATACTACATAAACCTTAGGGCTATCTGCCCTCACTCCATTATCTGAGTTGGGCCCATCTCTCCCTGATTTCCACATTCCCTCCAGCTCTCAATAAAAGCTGCTTTGGGTGGATAGGTGTGCACGCATGTGTATTTTACAGTTTTCCACTGAAAACCAATAAATTGGCAGTTTAGTTTTACCTATCAGCTTCAATTTGGGTAATGTGAGCCCATCACCAAGAAATAAATACCCTTTCGTTCCTTCCTATTTTTAAATAATGACAGGATACTGTTTAGCTCTGTATGTCTATTAAATACTTGTGGATTTACCACCCAACTTAAAGGAACATCATCACAACCACTGCGGCACCCATGTGGCCCTCCCAACTGCACCAAACTTCCATACCAAAGTGGCCAAATGTAACCACTAATTTGAACTGCCATCTTTGTCATTTATTTACTTTTATTTTTGATTGTGGTAACATACACAGAACATAAAGTTTACCATTTTGAACATTTTTAAATGTACAGTTCTAGAGCATTAAATACATTCATTCACATTGTTCTGCCATCACCATCACCATCCATCCCCAGAACTTTTTCACATTCTCCAACTGAAACTCTGCACCCATTATAACAATGACTCCTCATTCCTTCCTGCTCCTACCCCCAGCCCCTAGCACTTACCATCCTATTTCTGTCTCAATGAATTTGACCATTCTAGGGACCTCATATAAGTGGCATCACAGTATTTACCTTGTTGTGTCAGCCTTACCTCACTCAGCATAATGCTCTCAAGGCTCACCCATGTTGCAGCATGTGTCAGAAGATTTCTTTACTTTTTAAGGTGAAATAATATTCCATTGTAGATGCAAACTACATTTTGTTTATCTATTAATCCATTGGTGGATACTTAGGTTGTTTTCACCTTTTGGCCATTATAAATAATGCTGCCAGGAAAATAAGCATAGAAAGGTCTGTGAAGGAAAGAGAGGAAGACGGCGGTGGAGAAGGAGGACCCTAGGCTCACTGGTTACCAGAGGGCAGGTGGGCGAGAGGACGGGGGAAATAGGTGATGGGGGTGAAGGAGTGCACTTGCGATGAGCACCAGGAGGTATATGCAAGTGCTTCACTGTGTTGTACACCTGAAACTAACATTACTCTGTATGTTAACTGGAATTTGAATAAAAACTTTCATAAATAAATAAAGGAATATCTGTGGAGTTCTTGCTTTCAATTCTTTTGTGTATATACCCAGAAGTGGAATTGCTGGATCATATATAGTAGTTCTATGTTAATTTTTTGAGCAACCACCATGCTGTTTTCCGCAGCATCCACACAATCTTACATGCCCACCAACAGTGTACAAGAGTCCCGTTCTCTCTACATCCTCACCATGACTTGTTATTGTTTTCGGGGTTTTGGCAGTTGTTAGCAGCCATCCTAGTGGGTGTGAAGAAGTACCTCACTGCGGTTTTGATTTACGTTTCCCCAAAGACTAGTGCTGCTGAGGTCTTTCATGTGCTTATTGGTCACACGTATGTTTTCTTTGGAGACATGTCTATTCCAGTCCTCTGTTCCTTTTTTATTTGATAGAACAGGTACCATCACCATGTTCTTCAAAATTGCTTTGGCTATTCTTGGCTCTCTGTTCCTCCATAAGAATTTTACTATCTGCTTATTACATTCTTTAAGATAATTTGCTGGAACTCTTTTTAGAATTGCACAAACTCTAAAAAATAATTTGAGAACTGTTATTTTTACCATATAAAGAAAGTCATAAACACAGAATAACCTATCCATTTGTTTAAGTCTCCTGTAACATCCTTCAATGAGATTTTTTGTTTCCATATATTATTTCCATAAAGATTCTGCATATCATTTGTCTAATTTATTTCAAAATACCTTAAGGCTATCTTGCTACTATAAAAATATTTTTAATTAGATTTTCTTTGTTGTTATTTGATTTTTCTATATTAATTTTCTATTTTAATCTATATTAATTTTTTCTATGTTAATCTTTTTTTTTAAAGATTTTATTTATTTATTTGAGAGAGAGAATGAGATAGAGAGAGAGAGACCATGAGAGGGGGGAGGGTCCGAGGGAGAAGCAGACTCACTGCTGAGCAGGGAGCCCGATGCGGGACTCGATCCCGGGACTCCAGGATCATGACCTGAGCCGAAGGCAGTCGCTCAACCAACTGAGCCACCCAGGCACCCTTTCTATGTTTATCTTATATCCAGGTTCCTTGCTAAATTTTTTTTTACTTGAATAATTTATCTTTAGATTCTATGGGATTTTTCAATAGACAATATCATCTAACAAATAAAATAATGACTATTTTATTTGTTCCTTTCAAGTGTTCCTTTTCTTGTCTAAATTTTACTACTAGTAACTCCATTACAGTGTTATTAGAAATAAAGGATTTAAGACGGCATCCCAATTTTAAAGTAAATACTATTTACATTTTTACCATTAAGTACAATGTCAGTTACAGACTTAGAGTAGATATCCATTATCAAGTTAAGAAAGCTCACTCAAGTTCTTAGTTTGCTTTTTAATCATGAATGGTTACTGATTTTGCTAAATGTGTTTTGTGTCTCTTTGGAGGTGCTCGCTTGACTTTTTTTTTCCTCATTTACTTTCCTAATATGAATTACAGCCATTGATTTTCTAATGTGAAACCAATCTTACATACCTGAAATAAAATTTTCCTTGATGATGATTTCTTGCATACATGGCTGAATTCAGCTTAATATTTTCTGATTCACAAGTATTCGCAAATAAGAATGGCCTATAATGATCCTTTCTTATACTGTCCTTGTCTACTTTCAGTATCGAGATTATATTAGTCCCATAAAACTGTGAGTGTTCGTTCCATCTTCAAATCTCTGAACAAATTTGTATGAAACTGAAGTCATCTAGGGGCGCCTGAGTGGCTCAGTCGTTAAGCATCTGCCTTCAGCTCAGGTCATGATCCCAGGGTCCTGGGATCGAGCACCACATCGGGCTCCCTGCTCAGCGGGAAGCCTGCTTCTCCCTCTCCCACTCCCCCTGCTTGTGTTCCCTCTCTCGCTGTCTCTCTCTCTGTCAAAAAATAAATTTAAAAATCTTAAAAAAAAAAAAGAAACTGAAGTCACCTATTCTTTGAAGTCTGGTAAAAATATCTTGCAAACTGTCTGGACTTGATTTTTTTTAAATCTAATGACTATAGAACTTTCATTTCTGGCAATATTGAGAATAAGATATCCTTAATTCCCTCTGCCAAAAAATGTCTAAAATGCTAGATCAAATATTTTTAAATCTCCCTGAAATCTTCTCTTTGTCTATTTATTCTGAGCAATACATTGAGTTCGGTACCTCTCACAGTGTTGGCTTTTCCCAATGTCAGGTCATCTTCTGAGTCCCTACTCATCCTTATATTTAAGAGTTTTTGTCCCTCCCAGTTCTCTTTATCACCTCCTGACTCTGGTGATGGTAGAACTAGTAAGTGAATCTAGAAAATAGATCTAGATAGGCAGGATCTGATTCTGAGTGACGTGTCTTGGTAGCTTGTATCCTGGTGGACACTTTTGAGTATTTACCAGACGCTCTACCACCAGAACCCCCATTTTCTATGTCGTCTACAGTATTACTGCTGCTTGCTAACTGCAGCTCCCCTCTGAGTACCCTGATCCTTTCTGTTCCTCACATCCTTTACCAGCAGAGCCAGATGGTTTTAATTTTTGTTAAGACCAGGTCAAACAAAAATGTGAAAAACAGGGCGCCTGGGTGGCTCAGTTGGTTAAGCAACTGCCTTCAGCTCAGGTCATGATCCTGGAGTCCCGGGATCGAGTCCCACATCAGGCTCCCTGCTCTGCGGGGAGTCTGCTTCTCCCTCTGACCCTCTTCCCTCTCGTGCTCTCTATCTCTCATTCTCTCTCTCTCAAATAAATAATAAAATAAAATCTTTTAAAAAAATGTGAAAAACACAGATATACTTAGGTAACTGGAAATGCTAAAATCAATTTGCTAATAGATGCAAAACTGGATAGTATCCTATGGGACAACATAATAAAATGTTTGGGGTTATCTTTTGTATAGAAAAGGAATCAATTCTATCAGACAGAATCATTTTCATTGCTCTTACTTTCCTACAAGTTAACTCTAATCCTAAAGAGATGTAAAATAGTCAAGTCAATAGAAAGTCAGCCAAAGATACACACCCCTACAAAATCGGATGACCACCACGGTCTACTACACAATGCCTAGGACTCCACTGACAGAACACCCGGGATCTCCTCTGCCCATTTCCAAGTCTTGGACAACTCTTCCTGGCACCAGAAAATTTATGTATGCAAAATAAATTATTAAAATAAAAAGGATATAAACTATATGTACACACTAATTATAATTACACAATACTCCAAACACAAATACTGACAGGTAATCTGGAATGATATAAAGTATAATGACAGATTAATTGGCTTTCTATGAAATTGTCTAAAATTAAAATATTAATGAAAAAGCAACAGAAGTCAAGATACATAGGACAATCAAACAAAATCATCAGCCTCATAAGTATGCTTCATGCAAGCCCAATATGACATAGGAAAAGTAAACATTAAGGATCCTACAATACAGATGCATTCAGGAAGGATTTGTACATTTGTAGAAACCATCTTGGAATCTTGAGGATTTCTGAACATTAGATTGAAAAAGATCTTCTTTGAACAGTAAGGCCATGAGAGGCCAAAACAGTTTACAAAGCTAAAGAGGAGAGGCCAAAAGAAAAGACTGGACCCCCATATTTGCTGACAAAATCAGAGACAATTCAAACAGAGACCACAAAATCTCCCAATCTGGAAAAAGACCCAAGAATGTCCCCAAATTAACAATTAGCAAATTAACACTGTATTCCAGATAAAGGGCCAGTAAAGTTAACAGGTAGAGAGAAAAGAGGAATCAGGGAGATTGGTTCAAGATGATGGATTATCATAGAAGACAGGAAAAATATATAATAATCAATCAATCAATTAATCCGCACCATCCCTAGCAGCTGTAATAATACCAAGCATACAATAAATGGCCAACAGGAATTAACTGAATGAACTATGCTAGAAGACAAGACTGCCATCAGTAGACTAATAATGTTAAGAAATCCCTAAATGATAGAAAGTAGATGGGATCAAATCTATAGAGAAATTATAGTCTTAAAAAAAAGGGGGAAATAAGAAAAGAGCAGTGATTCTAAGAGCTATAAGCTTCTAGTCAAAAAATCCAAAAATTATAGATAAATATAGAAAAGATCAGAACACAATAAAATATTTAAGATAATAGATAAGAGTAATATTCTTATATAAATTGCCTTAGAATTGAATAATACAGAGAAAAATAATTTAGATTCATTCTTTTTAATCACCTCACAAAATTAACTACATAGATTAAAATACTAGATCTTTGTAAAAACTCACAGAAAAGGGTAGCTAAAATAAAAGAGACTACATTATTCATTCTTGACTTTGAGGGATGATAACACTTAACAAACTAAACCAATATCAAATTACTAAGAAAGAGTATAAGTTTAAAGTGTACAAAAGCTAGGATAAAATGAAACCAGGTTTTATTTAGGCCTGCTTATGTAACATTTATTGTCAGGCCTGAGTTTTCTCACACAATTAATTTAAAGGCAATTAAACAACACATGTCATAGTTAAATAGGACCAGGTCAAAAACATATATGGATTATGAATCTTGAATTATAGTAAATGAACTTTCTAAAACCAACTTTAATTACATATTTATATAAACCATTTTTAACTAAAATTTACTTAAAAGTATTACACATGAGGTTAAAATGACAAAATGATGCATAATGCTTTGAAACAACTTTTATGCTAATTTCTTGTCTTGGGATTTCCCAGCAGTTGTTAAATACTGAACCCCAACTCCTAGGAGGTAAAGGCCTGTGCAGTAACTCTCTACCCAGAACTAAGGCTGACAGTACAGTCTTCCCCTATCAGTGGGCAAAGGGTGTGAGTGTGTGTGTATGTGTCTGTGTGTCTGTGTTAAACAAGGAGGCCCTTTTGCTGAAGGTTTTCAGAGGGGCCTCAGTTCCATCTCCTTGCCTCTATGCGCCTATGATCCTCTGTCACCATATAACCACCTCGCTGTCCTGACCAACGCAGCCAGGGCATCACCTACTCACTATTCATGTTTTTGGTGCCTTTTCAGTTTTGTCTTTGGAGATCTTCTTGCTTTCCTGGAACTTATCTATGCATTTAATCATACAGGGATTTGGTTATACAATTAAATTTTTGACTTGGTTCTATTTAACAATGATAGATGCTATTTAACTTCCTTTAAACTAACTATGTAAGAAAACTCATGAGTTGGGGCGCCTGGGTGGCTCAGTCGTTAAGCATCTGCCTTCGGCTCAGGTCATGATCGCAGGGTTCTGGGATCGAGCCCCGCATCGGGCTCCCTGCTCAGCGGAAAGCCGGCTTCTCCCTCTCCCACTCCCCCTGTTTGTGTTCCCTCTCTCACTGTGTCTCTCTGTCAAACAAATAAGTAAAATCTTTAAAAAAAAAATTCATGAGTTGGCATCAAACATCATATAAGCAGACCTAAACAAAGCCTTATGTATAAAATATATAGACTAAATTTTCTCTATGTATTACATCTTACAGTATTTTTTTAAACTCTAACGTCTCAAACTTTTAAAACTATTTCTTATAACCTTCATATTTTATTTCTACATATTGAAGTAAGAGAAGATTTCAAGCAGTTATTTGCAAATGTTCCTCAATAAATAACACTCCAGGCCCAAGTTGTCTATTTTTAATACATAAAAAGCCAAATTAGATAAAATTATTATTCAATTTTCTCTGGTTAGCATTAATTTTGAAGCTCCAGGGCCATCTTAATGTGCAGTACAGAATTTTTAATGAGGCAAATACCTTCACCACAACCCGGTGAGGATTTACTGGGTGGGTCTGCAGAATCATGATTTGCCTCATTATTAGTTGCATGTTCTCTATCCACATTGCACTTAAACCTCAGTGCCCCTTAGATTCATGGTATTTAAACAATCATTCATTGTAGCACTAAATGACTAAGAATTTTTAAAAAAGAAAACACACAATGCTCAAAACCACTACTGTGGCTTGTGGGGTTCACCTGAGTGATCAATCAGTGGAGTACTGCAACCATGAGCATGCTCCCTGAATCTCCACTAAAACCTGGCAATCTCACCAAATACACATTCACAAGCTCTCAAGATATTTTCTTTTAAGGAAAAAGTATACATTTATTGATTTTTTAAAAATAGAAATAGTATGAGATCTCTTTTTAGAATTGCACTGCAGGAACCCTTCTCTAATCTTGAGAAGGTTTGAGAACTATTTGATTAGTAAATACTAACACAGGGAAAACACACTCTTCGGAGTCTATTACGAGCTTTGCCATGGACCATGTCCTGGAAGTTTCCCAAGAAACCTGGGCTTCAAGACATTATCTATAAGAAATGTGCACTATAACTTGCCTTGGTTACTTCTCAGATATTTAACAAATCAAATGAAATATATGAAAGCAGTTTAAAAACAATAAAATACGAAGCAGGCATGAAACTTCAATAATACCTGGCTGCAGGGAAAAAAGAGGCTAGTGCCTATTCTATGTGAGAATCAGATTTGGCATAGAAGACATTAGGTTAACAATATTAACACTATTTTCAAAGTTTAACTTTTCATCAATTTCTATCACAAGTAAACACTAGCACCTGTCTTCCTGCCTCTCAGGCACTCCAACCCAGGAGGCATGCTAGTCCTCCACTGACAGGCCAGGCAGAGAAGGAAACTGGGAATGGAGCACTATGGACAGAGGAAAGCTCCACTGCTGAACACGTGGCCCTTGAAGGGCATGGCCAGGAGAAGGAAGACCTCACACCCTGGCAGGTGGTCAACATCCTGCCAGGCAGGCTACAGTCAGGCTGAGCTCTAGCACAACAAGAGAGCTAGAACTACCAGTCTCACCCAACAGGCAAACACGGTGGTGACTGTGGGGCTCATTCCTAACAGCCAGCTAAAGAACCAGGATGGGGTGGGGGAGATACGGTTTTGTAAACCAAGCCAAGGATGGTAAAGATCCTGTAAAGACTCACTTCATTAGTGAAGAGCCTCATTATAATTTAACCTGGAGGTTCTGGACTAAAAGCCTAAGCTGTACTAAAACAATGCAAACTCTCATGTCTTCATTTGTGTTGAGGTTCTAAAATGATTCTAAAAATAACACACCCTGAAAGATAACCATGCAGGAACCCATAACCAGCCCCCTCCAGAAAGGGGAGCATTGATGCATTTTTAGATCCTTCCTCTGACAAACCAATGGAACCTAAGACCTACTCAGCTTTTATGCTTTATTTTTCCTGTACAAAAGCTTTGTCTGCAGTAGGCTAAGTATATATATTTGGGAATACCATGGTAAATAAGAGAAAAAGACACACCTACAAACAATCACAATAGAATTACAATCCCTAACTGCAGGGGGAGGAAGCAGGTCACCACAAAGGAGGCCCACCGGAAAGACTTAAGGAGCACCAGGAGGTAGCACTAAAAGACAGATTCCACTGGGAAGTGAGTAGAGGGCTTCCTGGCAGAACAGCACATGAAGACAGGAGGCCATGAAAGCACCTGGAAAGTCCTGGGCAAGGTGAGGAGCTCAGGGGGATACAGCTTGGGGAATAGGGGAGCCTCCTGAAAAATGTGGCCGAAATGACAGACGGAAGCCAAATTTCCAGAGTTGTAGATATAACGTTACAGATTTTAGACTTCATTTTGTTGGCAGTTAAAAACTATCAAAAGATTTTATGGAGGTAAGTTACACAATATCATTAAGAAAACAATGCTGGAAGGCAGTGTGGAGAGTACATTGTATAGGAAGGAAACTGGAAGCAGAAAAAACAGTAGGACAGTGGTTTAAATAAATCCAAGCAAAAAATGATGAAGCCTGAACTAAGGTAACAGCAAAAAGAAAAGAGGAACATTCAGAACACTTATTCAGAAGTTATTCATAGTAGTGAATCCAGTACTTTTAAGCTATCTAATGCACTAAGTTCTTATTACAAGGTAAGGTACTTTATTACATCTCTTCTAAAAAGAATAAATCAGAAGTATAATTTAATTCTGGGCATTTAAGAAGGAAACAAAAGTCATCATGAGATCAGACAAATCTTTATGATAACTCAAAAAAGCTTTAAAAAATTTTAAGCCCTTCCCACGCCTGTTTTAAAAAAAAAAAATCCCACGCTTATAATAAAAATTAATACTCATTAATTAATGTGTAAAGAGAAACATTAAATATCAAGTAATCCCAACTAAAATATGAAAGTATACAAGTATTTAAATCTAGCATTCTGAACAACTTCAAATTTCTTCTTTGTGTTCTAAAAAAAAGATAACAGGAAATGTTTTCTAAGAACTGGTCATTTCAGTACTTAATTCTAACTTTTTCTTCTGTTGATATAGCCTTATTTTTTCAGTTTTTGCCTGCTAATCTTATTTTTAATAACTAAAAGAACATACATTCATACATATACTTCTGACAATTCAGTGCTTTAAAATTCAATCATTCTAGAACAGTAAGAACTTGTCTTTTTTAGATAAGAACTTCCTTTGCTTACCAGATGTGCAAACCAGTAACTTTGTAAGTAATGAAACTGCTAATAACTTCAGTTTTTAAAAAAAGTAGGTATACCACAACCTAAAATATTCCCTAATGTCAAAACTATCAGGGGCGCCTAGGTGGCTCAGTCGTTAAGCGTCTGCCTTCGGCTCAGATCACGATCCCAGGGTCCTGGGATCGAGCCCCGCATCGGGCTCCCTGCTCACTGGGAAGCCTCCTTCTTCCTCTCCCTCTCCCACTCCCCCTGCTTGTGTTCCTGCTCTCGCTGTCTCTCTCTCTCTGTCAAATAAATAAAATCTTTAAAAAAAAAAACTATCAAACAATCCAATCGCCTTTGATTTATCTGCTTACGCAACATTTATTTCCCATACAAATGGGCCAAATAAATGGGTTGGTAAAGTAATATACCAAGTTTCAACTATACACTGGCAAACATTTCATAGAGATCAGAAGATTAACACTGTACCATGCTGAATAAATTATTTTATAGACAAATAAATATGTTTAAATGCCAAACAGATTTTAACAGCCCAAACTCCAGCCGTCCTGTGGACCTGTGGGCATGTGCCATAACGTGCCATAACCAGGTAAGCAGCTCTCTAGTCAGCATGAAATTAGACATTAATTTTACTTTCAAATAAAGTTTATTCCAGCCAAGGGTAGATAGTTTTCAAGTCCCCCCCCAAGAAAAGTTTTGGAAAAGAGACTCTAATCGACAATGATTATTTCCATAATATTGTTTCATGAATGTTGGAAGTAGTAGGGCCAATTTAATTACGAGTATAATTACTTTAAAATCTGAACCTATTTTTTATTTCCTCCATACTAAAACTCTTCATTCAACAAGGAGCCCAAAATTGTGAGACTTTTAGTTAATACTTTAATCATCATATAAAATAAAGTTTGAAGTCTAGTTACCTATTAAACATAATACCTATATTTTTAGAACTTATACTGTTACAATATAAGGCAGTTCCTATTTCAAAAAGTAAATAAATAAAGCTATGTTGACACCACAATAGTATCTTATATGTAGCTTTGCTATCATATGTAAAAAATAATCCTACACAAATCTTCCTGATGTTTCATATCAACTTCCACACAGCCAATACATTTAAGCACCTACTAAGAGTGGCTGCTCTTACTGCATCTCATATGGTAGGTGAGACAAACAAGACCCTCAGCAACTCCACACCGAGATAAGTACTGCCAGCCCATTTTACAGATGCAGACACTAAGAAACATGCCTGAAGTCCCACGTCAGTAAGGAGAAGAGTCAGGATTTAAGTCAGTCTAAATGCCAAAGCTCACAATTTGTCCACTATACTATTATGCAAATAAAGAGAAAATTTGGCCTTAGAGTAGAAATCTCTCATTTTCTGATAGGACAGAAAGATGAAAGTGCTATATATTGGTCCAATTCAACACTCATACCATCTCAAAGTATATGGGTATACCAGTGATAACTTTTAGAAACACAGCTGCTATTTAACAGTAACAGTTACTGTTACTGAAATTATAATTTAGTTCCCTCCAATATGCCGTTATACTAAGAACAGTGACAAAATTAAGATCATTTCATGAAGTAAATGATTTTTAGTTCAAAATCTTTATAAACTCAAATAATTTTAAATGAAACAAATGTATTCTTTTCCTCAAAGTAGTACTTTTATACATCTTTCTCTGAGATCCCATATGCCAAGCTTCAATAAATCATTATAACCACGCCTTTTACAGTAGATTAACAATTCCGAAAAGAACCCTGAGCATAACAACACTACCAGAATCAAACGTTTTAAAAATAATCATCTTTATCCATGTTGTTTCTATGGAAAACAGGGAGTGCTCCCAAGTGGGGGAGGGCAGAGGAATTCTATTAATAAATTACCGAATGATTTTTTTTTTCTTGAAGGTGTTGGGAAAATCAAATTAACACATAACAATAGTTAGTGAGATATGACTCCATTTTCTGTAATAAACACCAAGATCAAAACGCACCCAAGGTAAATTTCCTTGCAAGTTCCCCAGCAGGAGTTTTCCTTTTTGTATGCGATTTCCTCTCACCCACAAAAACCAGGCCAAATACGCGCATGTGCCGCTAACACTAAGCAGCACTTCCTTATTCACTCATGTCCAACAATTTATGGATGATCAGTGGCAAAAACGAGCAAAAATAATGAAAGAATGCCATGAAAGCTCCCTGAGACCAAGCTGGACTTCCTACTCATTTCTGTGTCTCTTTCACATGGAGGCCTGATACAAATTAGCCACTGGGGGAAAAAGTCATCTGGTCATAAAATACAGTACAAGGTCACTTTTATGTAAGTTTGCCAAAAGGGACATAAACCAGGACAATTTCACACTGTGACACAGGATAGAAACATATTCAAACAATCTCTGTTCCTCCTCCATTGTGCTGTCACAGTGCTCAGCTTTATAGGCCTTCCCGGCACCGGCACCGGGCTCTTCGCTTCCACCTGGTCAGTCTAATTAATTAAGAAAGGAAGTTACCTCAAATTCTGTACTTTTTGCTTTTATTATCAAGCACTTCGTTTGAAGTTATAGGAGTTAACCTCTTAATCCTACAGACCGTGTGCTATGTTCTGGACATTTGGGGATGTCTGGATATAGCTGGATAATTGGTCAGGATGTTGCTGTCGCTTATGTTAAATTTTATGCCAAGGCTTCAAATCAAAGATAGGCACTAAGGTGAGGCACAATATAAAGTTACTCCCAGAAACATCTTTGGTTTGCGAATTAATCTGTCACTGATTATATTTTTTTCACTTTCATTAAATTGTTGAATTTTTACTTCGTAACATCTGAACTCAAAGTAAGATGTTAAAATATAATATGAAATAAATATATTCCTAACCCTTATTTCAACCCTGGCCAGAGGTTAGACCCTCAGAGTTCACGATGCAATCAGCAAACATCTTCTGACATAATCCCACATAATCCAGAGGCCTCCCCGAGGCAGAATGGGAAGAGAAAACCACACAGCTGATCTGAGGTGTGACAGGAACAGCAGTGCTGTCGGCCCCAATACCCTTGTACTCTGGTATATGACTGAGTGACCAAGACAAAAACTGCAGAGAAAGGATCTCCACAACAACACACAACACTCAGCAGATGCAACCGTTTTTATCAGAACTGAAACAAACATTAAGATGCAAGCATAGGATCAGGTTCAAACACACATGAACAAATACAATGCTTGACACAATACATAAAGGTGACTAATAATATAAATTTGATAAACATTTAAGTGCTAATAATAAGTTAGAGTTCTAAGATAAAAGTTACCTTCTTACTAAAAAAATGTTTTGCTTTATCCAAACCATTTACATTCTCCTACCCTTGAGAATATAAAGAATGGGAATAGTGAGGAGATGGTCCTAATAAAATAGAAACATGCACCATGGTAAGGAGAGAGAAGAAAGGCTCATTTACGGCCCTTAAAAGGGCATGGTCAACCCCCCAGGCCTAAAATGTCCTGTTTGAATTAACATAGTGGTTTAATTAAAAACTAAGTAGAGAATTCTGCTTAATTTGATTTTCAATTCAAGCTCTGCATCCGCCCGTGGCCAGTGGCCAATTTCCGCGTCTCGGCACAATATGCAAGGGGCTGTTTTAAAATCGATTGCCCAGGGGAATCAATGGGAGTATGGTGGAGCCATATGCCATTTAGGGACTCCACCAGACTTAGACATAGTAAAACAGCACCAGGAGGGTGGCCAAAGGAATAAAAAAGAAATTTAACTTAACCATATTTCAAGTTTGTCATTACTCAAATCATTGTGCGGAATCTACCAATTAGAAGTGTTTTCTAAGCCCTCTTCAATATCCCTTCAGACTAGATGTGTCTAATGCCAATGAGCAAAAAGCTTTAAAGGATATACACAAAGGAATATCCTTGCTAGCCAGCTGTGTTAAAAGTCAATGTCTGTGATACATTCGCTTCAGTGAGGCAGCAGTACAAGTCTGGGATACAGTCTACCACACCGTGTAAAGAACTACAGATCTTAACAAACACGATGTAAAACCTGCACAAGTCAACTCCTAGGATCGTGTATTAGAGAAAGGCCTAACAATGAAAGGCTCAAACATAGTTTACACATTTAAGACTTAACCATGCAATGCTAATAACCCCTGCAACTGTCACGTAATTGATTTTAAAACTGAAAAATATGAATATTTAAAATAATATGTCACAATTACCTCAATTTTAAAGCTTTCCAAACAATTCTAATAGGGTCTAGAATGCACCTTATCTTCAAGCAGGTTTGATTTTGCTTCAGTCCATGTCATTTCAAAATGGGAAAAATAATTTGTAACCTTAAAATTGCCCAAGATAATATGTGAATAATTAAGAACTGACTGTACTGTACTCCGTTGCTTTCTGATGGCCCCATAGAACACTTACTGGTGAAATGCATTAAGCTCTAGAATGACAGCACTAATAGCTGCCATACCCTGGGCTGTGTGTTCTACATGAATAATCTCCTCTCGTTTAATCCTTAAATAATACAGTAAGGTAACAATCATTACTATACTCATTTTACAGAAAGAGAACGTGAGGTCCAGATGAAAAACTGGCCCAGGCTGTGAGACTCAAAGGGCAGATTTCCTCACCTTAGCACCCTCACCCTCCATCTCTCTGCCACAGGCCCCTCAGTGCAAAAAGAGCAGAATCATTCTGCCTCTTCTGCCTCCAGGCTACAGCCCCATTTTCCCTTCCCTCCTCTAAGAGTTTTAAAGACCAAGTTCTTTCATTTGGTTCCTACAACGCCCAATCATTGTCCAGAGATGGAAGTTGGACAAATGGTAACCAACCATCCTGAGCTCTGTCTCCTTGCCCTCCTTTAGATCCTTCGCTGAGCTGGGGAATCACCTGGACTGGTCATGTCGACTGTACCCTACAGTCATCCAGCACATCAGTCCCCTCTGAGATCACGAAATGGGGCTGGTGATGTTGAGGGATTCTGAGGAGACTAACAAAGATGTGCTTAGAAAAGAATAGTCTTTTAAGTGCGTATAGAGAGACTAGACGTAAAAAACTTAGAGGAAAGAATGCTCTACAGTGGTAGGTATGAAATATCTTCAAGTACCTTCTTGTGTCCTTCCTCAAGCTGCTTCTCCCCTTGGACCTTAGTCTACAAGGGGGAACAAGAGAACAGTGACATGTCACTGGGGTTTTTGTCAGTTTTTTTTTTATTCTAGAGATGGTAATTCTACTCCAGTAAATGTAGCCAAGTCCCTCTTCTAGTTGGTTAGTTCACAACAAGGGAGGAAGACAATTTGGAGACAAGAGGTCTGTCCACATTACACACGGTTTTTTAAAATAACCTATTTAACTAAAAACTAGAATTTTATAAAGAGTATAAATTAGGTAGAGAAGCGTATACTACCAAATATGAAATTACACTTAACACTGAGCTTTACCAATTGTTTTTGTACTTGGCAAGATTACACACAAGGCAGAGATAGGACAAAAGAACAATCTGCATATTTAACGCAAACATCAGCACAACAATGTTGGGGACCTATGCTGCAACGCTGTTTAGCAGGACAAGGTGTGTGACCCATTCAGTATGGTGGTGTCTCCACATGTACTCCTTCCCTTAGTGACATATGTTTAAACTCTGACATGTGCATTTATCTCCATACTCAAATAAAACAGTAGATGCAAAAATCTTTTTCAAAATTCTGTTGCCAACTCCATTATCCATAGATAATGGAGCACAAAATCCAAACTAACTGGCAGAGGATTCAAGGCCTCCAGGATGTGACCTCAGCAAGATTCCACGCACCCTGATCTCTCACCAATTCTCCGTTCTGTAGCTAAGGGTCAGCCATTCCCGCAACCCAGTCAGAACCCATGCCTTCCCCCAATTCCCTAGGCAAATCAAGCTCTTCACTCCGCAGTGCCCCCCACCGCAGCGGTGTGAAAGTCCATCACACTGCGTCCTGGCAGACTCTTCTTTCTCCTTCCGCCTACCCCTGGGAGGCAGAAGCCCTGACTTCATTTCTGTCCCCAGCAAGGTCCTACAGTAGCATAATAATTACTTTCTAGTAGGTGCTTAGTAAAACTCTGTTGAATGAATGAATATCCATCAAAAGCTTTGGCTCTAAAATTATACAGAAATCGCTTTCTCAAGTGTCTCCTATGCTCTCACTTCTTCTTGATGTTCTTTCCAGCCCTCTTTAACACAGTATTTTACATTCCATTCTTCTAGAAACTCTGTCTTCTGGCTCCCAGAAAACCACACTTCTCTTGCTCCCCTGCCTTCTGGCACGACCTGCTCAGCAGTCCCCTCCGCTTCCTCCCCCCGCAGCAGGCCGTGTAGCCCTCTGCTCTGCTCCAGCCTCACTTGTCCTCGGCCACCTCATCCCCTTGGGCGGCCCCAGTACACTCCACAGTGTTGACGTGTGAAGATCACAACCACTTTGGGGTGGTTAAAAGTGACCCTAGGTTTTAGTACCAGTTCTGGAATTGTACATATATGGCCCTTAGACAATTTAATAATATTTAATATATTTGGACCTCAGTTTTCTCCTTACAAAAGGAAGGTTTGTATTAAATCCCATTCAGCAAAACTCCTATAATTTCTTCAAGAAGTCATAAACACTCAAAGAGCTTTTTAAACTGAAACTACACAATTCTTTCACATTATACAGATGACTTAAATAATTCAAATACATCATGATAAAAAACAATTCCAATACACCAAAGCCAGTTTTCTCAATGTCAGGGTTGACTACCAAATACAACCATCCATTCTGATCTCAGTACATTTACTATATATGAAATCAACGCTGAGTTTTTCAGCTTCAAACTATTCAAGTATGGAATAATATCTAGAAAGCAAAAAGGTGCATCCACTAAAACAATACTTTATCACCTCTGTGACTCTTTCCCAGCATCCTTCAACACACAGACCTAAAAAGTGCTGCACTTAAGGTTTAAAATCAGAAGACTTATCAAAATGTGAAACTAAACAATTTCATTCCTAAGTACCTACAAAAAGTTATATGAAATAAAAAGTCATATAAATTCACAGTTTATGGCTTCCCTTGCCAAATTTATGGAACTGGCATTATAGTATTATTCAACAATAACATACATAGGCATACTTTCACTTCATGTATCACAATATGAATAGAACTAACAACTAAAAAGGTGTAATGTGTCTATAAATAAACTGTAACCTAGAACTCATTTTTGCCAAAAAGTATTAACTACTTAAATCTTTGCATTATATTCCAAATGTTTATAGCAAAGACCTCCACAAGCTATAAACAGAAACATTGTTCATTTCACTTTAAAATGTTATATTCAAAGACAGATGAAGTTATTACCACTGGATACAGTCTGGACTGATTGTTTAAGATGCCCTTGCAAAGTCTCCTGTTTTGCTTACTTCTAACCTCCCACATTCACTAAGATCAGTAACTCACAGTATCTTGAGAATTTGACTATCTCCAGGGCATGTTTGATTTTATAAAATGCTATTCTTCTGAAAATACTAGATATAAAATAACTTTTACATCAAGATATGTTTTACTATTTTGAGAATTTCATGTCATGCTTTAAACTAAATGCGAGAGAGCCTAGGAAAGGAAGAATGGCTATTTTATCAGCTTTATTCTCTACAAACATTCCACCAAGTAAACATTCAAAGGCCAAAAGATGACTTCCTCCCTGTGGGCACACAAAATCATTCAATATGCACTATTATTAATAGTATTGTCAACATGATTAATATTAATAAGATATTATTACTAATTAAACTTTTGTATTTCAAATGGTAGCTCAAGCCTGCTTTTACTAGTTCAACATGAATGACGTATACTTCTTAATTTGACAAGTTTAATTCCAAAATATGATTCCCTTACCTTTTTCAGGCCAGCAAAACCTTCTGATTCCAGAAAGAAAAAGGCAAAGGGCATCAACACAAATAAACAAAGGTTGGAAAAGAGAGAAGCAAGATTCCACAAGCCTATAAGGAGATAGCAAAAAAAAGAATAAAGATTAGAGACAGGCCTTGTAAAAAAAAATTACTATGCTAAATTATGGTATTAGTCGAAGATCTATACTTTTTACTAATAAAAATAAACATAAACTTGAGGACAGTGGACTAACGAATCACCTAAACTTAGAAATGAGAAAACAATTACACATCCAAATTTCTGTAACTTTGTAACTTGTAACCTATTAGGAAAAGCCAATATAGAAACTAGAAATATTTTTCCTCATGTCCTAAAACAAATTCACTAAAGATATGACAAATGCAGAGATCCAAAGACACAGTCTCTTTAGACATGCTGGCAACTGAATATTTAAATTAGATCCACTAGCATTTACTGAGCACTTAATAAATGCCAGATACTCTACTAGACATTGTACATGCATAATATCATTTAACTTAAGCCTAGTAAAAACACTAAGGGTAATAATTAGCATCTATTGAGCCCTTCTGTGCCAAGCACTATCCTGAGTGATTTACCAATATTATACAAACTCACATACTCTTCATAGGAATCCCCCAACAAGACAGAGGAACAGGCTGGTTATATAACTTAGCCAAGGTTGCAGAGCCAGTGGCAGAACTTACTCCTGGGATTTTTAAAAACCACTATATCATAGAAGTTTAAGTAAGCAATTCTAAGTGGGAAGGAAAATGTAAGAGAGGCAGGCAAATTCATATTACCTTTTCCCTTTTTGACACATTCTGTACTCTTGTCAAACCACAATAAAAAGGTACTAAGATGACAATAAAAATAGATTTAGAAAAAGAAGACTAAGTCTGTCTTTGGGATTATGTTTGGCCAAACATCTTATACCTTTTATAGGTATAACACTCAAATTTAAAACAATTTTCAAAATAATGCCTACTTTTTTTTTAGATTTTTATTTATTTGAGAGAGAATGAGAGAGAGAGAGAGAGAGAGAGAGAGAACATGAGAGGGGGGAGGATCAGAGGGAGAAGTACACTTCCCACTGAGCAGGGAGCCCAACGTGGGACTCAATCCCAGGACTCCAGGACCATGACCTGAGCTGAAGGCAGTCGCTTAACCAACTGAGCCACCCAGGCGTGCCAAAATAATGCCTATAATACTTATAAAATCAAAAGTTAAAGATAAAATTATGCTAAGCATAAATTCAATCTATCACATGCACTTATCATTCAGTGCTTTGGAAAATGGGAAACCAACGTTCTTTCAACACCCTTATTTAGAAGGCACCGTTCCAAGCACAGGAGACACAGGAACAAACAAAACACAAAACCTTTGTTTTCACCAAAATATGCTATGAGGAATCTTTTCAGTTTTAGCCATTCTAACAAGTATAAAGTGGTATCTCCTTACTGTTTTAATTTACATTTCCCTAATCAATAAAGAATAACATGAACATCTTCATTAACTTATCTGCCACCCATGTATATCTTCTTTGGTGAAGAGTCTCTTCAAGTCTGTTGCCCATTGTTTCATTAGATTGTTTACTTATTGTTGAGTCTGTCAAGTTCTTTATATATGCTGAATACAAGTCCTTTATCAGGTATATAATTTGCAGATATTTTCTCCCCATCTGTAGATTGTCTTTTCATTTTTTTAACAAGTATCTTTCAAAGAACAAAATTTCTTCATTTTGACAAAGTCCAATTTACCAATTTTTTCTTTTACAGACCATCTTACCCAAGAAATTATATGGTCTAGCCCAGTAACACTGAGACTTTCTCCTATGGTTCCTTCTACAAGGGTTACAGTTTTAAGATTTACATTTAGATCTATGATCCCTCTGAGTCACTTTTGTATATGGTGCCAGGTATGGACTGAAGTTCATTTTTTTCCCTATGATTATCCAATTGCTCCAACACCATTTGTAGAAAAGAATACCCTTTTTCCACCAAATTGCCTTTGCACCTTCTTTGAAAGTAAATTGACAATATATGTGTAGATATATTCCTGGATCCTCTATTCCATCGAGTCGATCTATTTATCTTTATGCCAATACCACACCATCAATGATTACTATGGCCTTAATATAGTCTTCGAGTTGGGTAGTAAGTCCTCCAATTTTGTTCTCTCTCAAAGTTGTTTTGACTATTCTAAGTCCTTTGAAGTCCTATCTGAATTTCAGATCAGCTTTTAAATTTCTACAAAAAAAAAAAAAAGCCTGCTGGGATTTTGAATGAGGTTGCATTTAATTGGGAGACCCATCTGGGGAAAACTGACATCTTAACATTGTCTTCTTATCCATGAACATGGAATATCTCTCCATTTATTGTGGCATTCTTTAATTTTTGTCAGCAGTGTTTTATAGTTTATGGTATACAGGTCCCACACATCCCTAAGTATATCAGGTTTCTGATGCTACTGTACACAAGTGGGCTTGTTTTTTTTAATCAATATCCAATTATTCATTGCGAGAATACAGAAATGCAATTGAGTTTTGTATATTTACCGTGTATCCTGCAACCCTGCAAATTCATTTATTGGTTCTAATAGCTTTTTAATAACAGATTCCATCACAATTTCTATATAGACAACCCTATCATCTGTTAATAGAAACAGTTTCACTTTTTCCTTTCCAACCTCAATGTCCTTTATTTTCTAAAAATCACCAGAACAATGTTGAATAGAAGTGGTGAGAGGGGACATCCTTGCCTTATTTCTATTCGCAGGGAAAAGAGCATTCAGTCTTTATTAAGCATGATGTTATCTGTAGGGTTTTTACAGATGCTCTTTATTAGGATGAAGAAATTCCTTTTCATGCCTAGTTTGCTGATTTTATCAAGAATGGATGTTGAGGGTGCCTGGGTGGCTCAGTCGTTAAGCGTCTGCCTTCGGCTTAGGTCATGATCCCGGGATCTTGGGATAGAGTCCTGCATCGGGCTCCCTGCTCTGCGGGAGACCTGCTTCTCCCTCTCCCACTCGCCCTGCTTGTGTTCCTGCTCTTGCTATGTCTCTGTCAAATAAATAAATAAAATCTTTAAAAAAAAAAAAAAGAATGAATGTTGAATTTTTTTTCTGCTTTTTCTGCATGTATTGTGGTGACTTTTCCTTTTTAGGGTTTGAATATAGTAATTACATTCATTGATTTTTCAAAAGTCATACTGTATTATCCTTTTTATATATTGCTGTATTTGATTTGCTAAATTTTGTTTAGAATTTATGCATATATGTTCATGAGGGATATTAGTCTGTAATTTTCTTTTCATGTAATGTCTGTCTGGTTCTGGAATCAGGGTAATGCTAGGCACCATGAATTAGGAAGTGTTCCTTCATTTCTAATTTTCTAAAAGAGTCTGTGTAGAACTGGTATTGCTTCGTCCTTAAATATTTGATAGAATTGACAGTGAAGTCTTCTTGGCCTACAGTTTTATTTGTGAGAACATTTGTAACATTTTTACAATGTCTGAGAGACTTTAGTAGTTTTTGCCTTCCAAATTTTTCCATTTCTCTAAGGTGTTGTATTGGCATAAAGGTTTTCACAATGTGCACTAATTATCCTTTTAATACCTGTAGAATCCACATGTATCATATGACCTCACTGATATGAGGAATTCTTAATCTCAGGAAACAAACTGAGGCTTGCTGGAGTAGTGGGGGGGTGGGAGGGATGGGGTGGCTGGGTGATAGACATTGGGGAGGGTATGTGCTATGGTGAGCACTGTGAATTGTATAAGACTGTTGAATCACAGACCTGTACCCCTGAAACAAATAATACATTTTATGTTTTAAAAAAAAGAAGATAGTAGGAAGGGAGAAATGAAGGGGGGGAAATAGGTGGGGGAGACGAACCATGAGAGACTATGGACTCTGAGAAAGAAACTGAGGGTTCTAGAGGGGAGAGGGGTGGGGGGGATGGGTTAGCCTGGTGATGGGTATTAAAGAGGGCATGTACTGAATGGAGCACTGGGTGTTAAACGCACACAATGAATCATGGAACACTACATCAAAAACTAATGATGTAATGTATGGTGATTAACATAACATAATAATAAAAAAAAATACCTGTAGAATCCATAGTGATGTCATCTATTTCATTCCTGATATTGGTAATTGGTGTCTTCTCTTTTTTTTGCTAATCAACCTTGCTGCAGCTTTATCAATTTTATCGATCTCACTTTCTCTGTATTTTCTGTTTTCTATTTCACTGATTTCTCCCCTTATCCTTTTATTTCCAATTTTCCTTTTTTTTTAAGACTTATTTATTTATTTGAGAGAGCGCGAATGAGAAAGAGAGAGAGTACACGAGAGGGGGAGGGTTAGAGGGAGAAGCAGGCTCCTCACTGAGCAGGGAGCCCGATGCGGGACTCGATCCTGGGACTCCAGGATCATGACCTGAGCCGAAGGCAGCCACTTAACCAACTGAGCCACCCAGGCGCCCTCCAATTTTCTTAATTCGGTATTCATTTGTTCCCCTCTTCCTGTTTTCTTAAGGTGGAAATTGTGGGCACTGATTTGAGACCTTTTTTCTTTTCTAAAATAGACATTTTAGTGCTATAAATTTTTAAATGTTTTATTTTTGTTTTCATTAAGTTCAAAGAACTTCCAAACTTCCCTTCTCATTTCTTCTTTGACCTATTATTTAGTTACCAAATAATTGAGTGATTTTCTAAATATGTTTCTTTTACTGGTTTCCCATTTAATTTCATTAGAGAACCTATCTTGTATGACTTAAATTCTTCTAAAAGTACTGAGATTTATTTTATGGCACAGAATATGGTCTCTCTTGGTAAATGTGCCTACTGTACTAAAAGAATGTATATTCTACAACTGTTGGGCAGAGTGGTCTATAAATGCAAATTAGGCCAAATTAGTTAAGAATGTTATTCAAATCTTCTGTGTTGTCTTCTTAATTTGTTCTATCAATTATTAAAAAGAAGATATTGATAAATCTGAATAGAACTGTGATTTTGACCATTAATCCTTTCATTTCTATTAAGTTTTTGCTTTATGTATTTAATAGCTACTTATTAGGTAGATACATGTTTATTATGTTTTGATGAATTTCATCATTATGAAATGATCTTATTTATGCCTGGCAAAATCTATACCCTTTTCTAATAATAATAATATACCTACTCCAGCTTTCTTTTTATTAGAATTAGCATGGTATACCTTTTTTCTTCTATTGCTCTAAACCTATTTGTGTCTGTATATTTAAAATGGGTTTACTGTAGGCAGCATATACTTGAGTCCTTCCTTTTTATTCAGTCTGATAATCTCTGCCTTTTTTTTTAAGTTTATTTATTTGTTTATTTTTAAGTAATGTCTACACCCAACGTGGGGCTCGAACTCACAACCCCAAGATCAAGAGTTACATGCTCTTCCGACTGACCCAACCAGGTGTCCCCAATCTCTGTCTTTTAATTGGAATGTTTAGACCACTAATGTTTACTGATATGGTCAGGTTTAAGTCTATTGATTTGCTCTTTGTTTTCTATTTGTCCCATTTATCTTCCCTTTTTCTTCTTTTTCTGTGCTCCTTTGGATTAATTTTTATGATTCCATTTTATTTCTTACAGTTGCTTATTGACTGTATCTCCTTGTTGAGCTATTTTACGGTCATCTGCAGGTTTATCACATACACCCTAACTCATCACAATCTGCTTTCAAGTGATCTAATACTTCATGTACAGCATAATAACCTTCCAATAGTATATTTCCATTTCTTTCCTTCTGCCTCTGTGCTATTGTTGTCATGAATTTTACCTGTATATACTATAAAATCACAATACATTGTTACTACTTTTTAAGCAGCCAATTATCTTTTTATTTTTTTTAAAGATTTTATTTATTCGAGAGAAAGAATGAGAGATAGAGAGCATGAAAGGGAAGAGGGTCAGAGGGAGAGGCAGACTCCCTGCTGAGCAGGGAGCCCGATGTGGGACTCGATCCCGGGACTCCAGGATCATGAGATGAGCCGAAGGCAGTCGCTCAACCAACTGAGCCACCCAGGCGCCCCTCTTTTTATTTTTTTAAAGATTTTATTTATTTATTTGAGAGAGCACAACCGGGGGGGGAGGGAGAGGCAGGCTCCCCACTAAGCAGGGAGCCCGATGCAGGGGCTCAATCCCAGGACCCTGGCATCGTGACCTGAGCCGAAGTCAGACGCTAACCAACTGAACCACCCAGGTGCCCCCAATTATCTTTTTAAAAGACATATAATAAAAACTTTTATATTTTGCCACAAAATTCAGCCAATAACCTGAATGAGCCTGGAAGCAAATTCTTACCAAGAGCCTTCAATAAGGAATGCAACCTCATGAAAACCTTGTCTACCAATTCTGAATCTGTGTCAATTGTAAGTCAGTTTTGACTTATTTTTCTCTTTGTTATGAGTTTTCCTTTCCTGCTTTGTACTCAGTTGTAGACTCAAGGTAGGCAGAGTGAACCTCCAAAGATGTCCATATCTTAATCCCTGGAATCTGTGAATATGTTACATTACATGGTATATTAGTTTTCTAGGGCTGCTCTAACAAAGTACCACAAACTGGATGGCTTCCAACAACAGAAATTTGTTCTTTCACAGTTCTGGAGCCTGTAAGTCCAAAATCAAGGTATCAGTAGGGCCATATCCCTTCTGAAGGCTCTAGACAAGAATCCTTCCTTATCTCTGGTAGAGACAAGGTAGCTGCATTCCTAGTTCTTATAGAAGTATCTCTCCAAATCTACCTGTCTTCACATGGCCTTTTTCAGGTGTGTCTGTGTCTCTGTTTTATCTTCTTATAAGGATACTAGTAATTAAATTAGGGCCCACCCTAACCCAGTGTGACCTTATCTTAACTAATTACAACTTCAAAGACATTATTTCCAAATAAGGCCACATTCTGAGGTTCTAGGTGGACCTGATGGGGGAAAGAAGGGTGGGCAGGAAAGAGGACCATTATCCAATCCAGTATACATGCCAAAAAGACTGCAGGTATAATTATTAAGGCTATAGACCTTAATATAGGGAGACAGATCATCTTAGATTAGCCAGGTGGGTGAAACCTACCCAATGAACCTTTAAAAGCAGAGAACTTTCTCCAGCTGAAGTCAGAGAGAAGCAGTAGAAGGGTAAATCAGGGAGGAACTCAAGCCACTTTTTCTGGAGGGGGTCACATGAAAAACATAAGAGGTGGGCAGCCTCTAGGGCAAAGACCAGCACCTGGCAAGGAAATGGAGGACTTCAGTCTTACAACCACAAAGAACCAAATTCAGCCAATAACCTGAATGAGCCTGGAAGCAAATTCTTCCCCAGAGCCTCCAATAAGGAATGCAACCTCACGAAAACCTTCATTTCAGCTTCCCCCCACAAAAGAACATCCATTTAATAAGATCTTACAAAGAGAAATGTTTAAACTGAGATTATGATAGTCCCTTAATTCTATTCATCTGTAAAACAAGATGTTTCTCTGTGCCACTCTCACCTGTCTAGTACTCTGCCCAGAACCTCCAGCCACCTGCCCCCCAACTATAGCCTGCACCCCCATTCTCTCGGCAGCACCCTCCAGCAGTTGAATGTATTTATTTATATGCTGAATTGCTATTCTTCAGTGCCTAGGTTTTCTTGAAAACTTAGTTGTTTTAGGTGACAGGGTATATACAGTCTCTCTTACTTCATCTTGGCCAGACTATATGTAGCTTTTAAACTTGAATGCTGATTTTAATTTTTCTTACTTCACACCTGAGCCTTAGTTTTTGATAAAACAATAAACACAGGGAATGTTCTGGGCATAAAATACCATAGCAGATCACTCATTCTTTACTCACTGTCCTCATGGATTTGTTAATCTTTAAAAAGCTGTTTTTAACGGGTAGTTACCCACTGTTTGAAGTTGACTTCCCAAATACTTACTGAGGTCCTTGACCCTTTTTTAAATTGTTTCAACACACAACTCAATAAAGCCTAAGCCTCAACTCCTATGTCTTAGACAAAATTGTTCCCTATTACCCTATTGTAAAATATCCATTCTCTTTACTCTCTTGCCCTAAATTCCTAAAATATAACTGCTCCAGTACACATTCTATAGTGGGCCTCTAGGATAGTTCACAAAACCATCATGCTTATTCTTTTTTCTCCCTTTTCTATGCCCTGCCCATTATATTCTTTGATACATTTAGAAAGTGCACTCTAATCAAATAGGATAGTATCTTAGGGGCGCCTGGGTGGCTCAGTCAGTAAGCATCTGCCTTCAGCTCAGGTCATGATCCCAGGGTCCTGGGATCGAGTCCCGCATCGCATCGGGCTCTCTGCTCAGCAGGGAGTCTGCTTCTCCCTCTGCCTGCCACTCCCCCTGCTTGTCTCTCTCTCTCTCTCTCTCTCTGTCAATAAATAAATAAAATCTTTTTTAAAAAAACATAGTGTCCTAAAAACATATTAAACATAATGAAATCA
The DNA here is from genome assembly GCF_037043125.1 of Eumetopias jubatus. Classification (NCBI taxonomy): domain Eukaryota; kingdom Metazoa; phylum Chordata; class Mammalia; order Carnivora; family Otariidae; genus Eumetopias; species Eumetopias jubatus. The sequence goes on from NW_028274890.1 coordinate 678,354, forward strand.
TTGCAAAGCCTCACTTTGTTAAGCTCCTATTATACTATTCAATACCTGCTACTTTCAATTTACACTCTGAAAGGAAAAAAAAAAATCACTTAGGAAAAAAAGTACCAGTTTTATATCTTCTCAAAGAATTGTGTTACATTAAAAGGACCTCTCTTCCTGTTTCTACTGGTCTAAACAAAGATCTCTTTAACAAAATACTTAAGCAGGGTAGACATACATTTGTAAGATTCTGAAATTAAGATTTATTCAAAATAAGCAAAAGTGTACTTTTAATGCACCAAGAATAACAAGTAAACACAGAATTTTGGAGCAGAAAAGAACTTTGAGATCCCTTGTTTAATTCACTCAGAAACCAAATTCTTTTTTTAAAATTTTTAAAAGTGGTTAAATAAATGCCACACAAATTCCAAAACTTACAAATAATGGACAAAGGATTAGATCCAAGATCTCTTGCTCTTTCTACACTACTGTATGGATCTCACACTTACCATTCTGGATGAAAAAAGCACAATATTTTGAATTTTGTTAATATTATCTGCTGAAAAAAGCAATCAGTTTAATAAGATTTTACTAAAGGAAATGTTTAAACTGAGACTATGACAGCTTATTAATTCTATCCATCGGTGTAAAACAAAATTAGTGGAGCTTCTGATCAGTTTGAAAGACACTGAAACAGAATTCAGCACTAGTTTGAAAGACACTGAAACAGAATTCAGCACTTCTACATGTAGCACTTCTACATTATATGTGAGCACATGTACACCCAAGCCTCTGAAAACATCAAATACAGAAAGGTTTTAACAAATCCAACTCTGATAAAACACTGACTGTACTATATGTACTCTGTGTGCTATAATGTCCTCTAACAAAACAAGGCATTCACACTATTCATGATTTAAAAGGCCTAAAAGTCCTGAGGCCAGATGTCTGAGTAAGTGGCACTTTATGTCTGACTAGCCTAAGATTGCATCTATCAGCTATACATGAGCTGGAAGAGGAACTTCAACTCTGTGTCCTCATAAAATAGGCTACAACTTAACTCATAGGGCTCTCATAAAGAAGAGAAATAACATACCAAATACTAAACAAATGTCAGTGCCTCCCGCCAGCCATCTCAAAATAATGTAAATGTTCCAAACAACTGAAAATTCTAATATACACCAGCTTTGACCTGATAAAGACAAGACAGTGATTTACAGCTAAAATCAGCTCTCAACCTTTCCCTAAGGAATTATTCTCATTAGGGGCTTCCTGGATGCTTCAGTCAGTTAAGCATCTGCCTTCAGCTCTGGTCATGATCCTGGGGTCCTGGGATGGAGCCCCGAGTCTCTTCGAGTCTCTTCGGGCTCCCTGCTCAGCAGGGAGTCTGCTTCTCCCTCTCTCTCTGCCAATCCCCCAGCTCATGGTCTCTCACACTTGCTCTCTCAAATAAAATCTTTTAAAAATTTTTTTAAAAGGCATGATTCTCATTAATTATACCCCAAAAAGCTTACAAAACAAAAACCTGTATACACACATTAAAAATATATAAAAACAGGGGTGCCTGGGTGGCTCAGTCGTTAAGCGTCTGCCTTCGGCTCAGGTCATGGTCCCGGGGTCCCGGGATCGAGCCCCGCATCGGGCTCCCTGCTCAGCGGGGAGTCTGCTTCCCCTCTCACACTCCCCCTGCTTGTCTTCCCTCTCTCGCTGTCTCTCTCTTCATCACATATATAAATAAAATCTTTAAATATATATATATATAAACAACGACCAAAAACAGAAACAGAAAATAAGCTGCAAAGAAATACACCAAATTACTAACAATGTGAATGTACTAAAATTATGGATGATTTGCGTCCTACTTTTCTACATATTATTAGTTTTCTATAAGGAGCAAATAAAGACCCTTAAAAAAAATGAAATATATTTAAACCTTGTTGTGAAACTCAAAATTCTCCAAATCCCTGTTAGGTAATCTCCCAACAAAATGCTGGGCTTCCCGTCAGCCATGCCATTCACTCTATTTACCAGCCTCACTGACAACACAGTTCAAATCCAAGCTTCAGCCAAGTCACAGATTACCACTTAGGAGGGAGCTCAAAGCTTGCTCTCAAATAGTTGCCACCATGAATATAAACCCCTGAATGCTTAAAATCCACTATACTTTTATAATAAGGGGTAAAACTTTATTAGTTTTTGTAATTTGAAACAACATTCGTAGCACAGAAAGGAACTTTTTTATTGTTATTGAACTATAAATACACGTACTCCCAGAATTCATCCTTCTGATCATATATGTCTCCTTTCATGCCGGGAAAACTACAAATTGTTCTCTGAAAATCAAAAGTTAAGAAATAAAACGCTGGGGGCGCCTGGGTGGCTCAGTCGTTGAGCATCTGCCTTCGGCTCAGGTCATGATCCCAGGGTCCTGGGATCAAGCCCCGCATCGGGCTCCCTACTCCGCGGGAAGCCTGCTTCTCCCTCTCCCACTCCCCCTGCTTGTGTTCCCTCTCTCGCTGTGTCTCTCTCTGTCAAATAAATAAATAAAAATTTGAAAAAAAGAAAAAAGAAATAAAACTCTGCCTTGGGCAAAAGCTCACAAATCAGAAAAAGTATCTGCTCTGACTAACCTACACACTTAAAATGAAGATAATTAAGAAAAGCTAAATAAAGAAATCTGTATCAACAGATATCAACAAGCAGCAATGTCTGCAGAACAAGTGGAGAAAATGATGAGTATGATCACAAAGATTCTGAATACCAACTCATTTAGTTTGACAGGAAATTAGATGCTTACATTTTTACATACTGAACTTTATATGTAAGTAATATATGTGTGTACATATGTATATGCTCTATATGTGTGCATATATAATACATAAGTGTGTGTGTATATATATACATATATCATTTAAATTTTTTTTTTATTTTCCCCCAATTGCCCCTTTTCCAGGAGACTCAACATTACTACTAATGGTTTTGACAACCACAATTGTAGAAAGGGATATGTGATACAGAACCTCCACTGTATTTATTTTTGCAAGAAATATTCACTTAACACAAAGAATTTGAGAGCTGAGGTCTTATCTTAACAGAATAATCATCTACACAAATAACCAGTTTTTATTCAAAGTCTAAATAATTAAATGCAAAGAATTAAGTGTATTTACCAGAGTAAGTAAATGTGAAAGTTTCAGGCTTAGCTTATGCTAATTTAATTATTAAATCTACAACATATAAGTTAAAGTTACTATGAGAAAAACATCTAAAATAGAGAAATATATCTAACATGCATTCCTAAGTAGTAATTATATTCTTGACAATTAAGACTTAGTTTCCAACAGTTTACAAACATACATCAGACATATATACGTAAATATCCCTTAAGAATTATTCTGTAATTTTGATGAAACTTTCCTAATTTTAAATTAGGACTAATATTTATAATATAACTTATTTATATGACTACATATTAATTTATAAAATAAAAATAATCAAATTTCTCTACTTCCAAAGGCTAAAATTACTTCATATAGCTAAAATCCTTCAATATAACCCCAAAAATTCAAAAACCTTGTAGTTTGTCTAAATCAGTATCAGTGACAACCTTTCTGAAAGATGTCCTATGCCTATCTCCCAAAGATGTATCTGAACTTAAACAAAGGTTATTTACTAATCCTAGAATACTTCATTTCAAACCAAACCAAACTGAATTGCCAGATCACCGTAGGATGCATTAACTTCTAGCTCCATCTGCTGGAGTCACAAAATATTCCAAAATCTGACATAAAATACTATGAAACAAATGATCTACAATTTATCATATAGACCAAACACTTCATGAATTTAAAACAGAAAATTAATCAGAGTTCAGCCATATTCAATAATTTCTAAAATGACAAATCTAAGTTAAAATCAGTATTGCAGTGGAATTGAGGATCTAACGCTATTGTCAAAAAGTGAGTTATATAATAAAAAAATTCTACCAAGAAAGCAGAAGCCTTAGAGAAAGACAAGTTTGCTTTTGAACAGTAAGTATTGTGTGAACCTCAGAATCAGAACAGCTTCCGTCTATTAGAAGAAAAACAAAAATTAAAAAACAACGTTAGCAATGAGTTGTGAAACTTTTTACCTTAATATAACTTTTTCTTGTAACAAAAAAGCAATACATGTCCATTGCAGAAATATTATACAATACAAGCACCAAAAAAATGTCTATATCCTGTAATTAATCCTACCACCCAGGGAAAAACATGTTTTTCAACATCTTTCTCTATCAACAAATACTCTTCTACATCATCATCTATAATGGCCAAGAAAGCACTCCACTGTTAGGATTTACCAAAATTCAATTAAGCAAATTTCTTACTTTGACACTTAGATTGTTTCATTTTTAAAATTTTTATAAACAATACCTCCATTAATATCCAGTAACTACGGTGATGCATACTATGACAAATGACTATTAAGACCAATTAATTAGAAACTACTAGTAACATTTAACTAATAATGGTATATTAAACTTTATGAAGGACTGACTTTGATTTAATATCTATACATAAGTAGATGTAATACTTATTTTTAAGTTTAATTGCTTATAATCTAGAAGTCTGATTTTTTTAATCTTCTGTGGGACTTGAAAATGGCTAAATTAAAGATGGATTTTGCATAGTTCCTTCATGATATCTACAATAGCATATTGTCTGTTCCTGTTGAAAAATCAAAATAAAACACCCATACCTTGAAAAGACTAGTCAGGTTCATGGTGGTTATCTTTTAACAGACCTAAATGTCAACTAGGCAATCATGTTATAAACGTGTGTCTCTGTCTCTTTCATAAATAAGTATGAACGGCTTAGCAAAAATTGGCCCCCAGTGGGGGATACCTCAAAAAACTGAAGAATTATTTCCTGACTTTATTTAAGGCTACAACTTAACTCCATCATTCTCCTACCTTCCAAAGATTTATTCCTGTTTATTTTTTAACTTTAATCTCACATTACATAAAATTACCATTTAAATAAGGAAGTAATTCAATGCATTTAGTGCATTCACAAATCATGCTACCACTACCACCATCTCACCCCAAAACATGTCTATCACCCCGAAAGGAAAACCCATTAAGCATTTGTATCAGTTTTTCAATTTATGGAACTGAAAAGTTTCGTAGTTTTCTGCTAAGTTTTTAACAAGATACAAAGAAAGTGAATACAAATAGATGCTTTCTTTTTCTGTCCATTTTTTACCCTTTTTCAATTTTAACAATAAAAGTGACAATACAAATTTTAGCTACCATTTTGTCATCTCTGCTCTCTTTGTACCATCCTATAACTATAGTTGCCGGCATGTCATACCCACACTAAGTGAATGATGGGACACACCTCACAACATCCAGCTGACAAGCAAAAAAGACCCTGGGCTAAAACTGCCAATGACCAGATTACCACTCTGCCCCATTCTAGCTCCAATATCATTTTTGTATATCACATTTTCCAAGCTACTTTAATCATTTTCCCCTTGTAGACAGAGATACATCTTGCTACACGATACAGATTTAAAACTAAGGGTAATATTTTATTTATTTATGTTATTAAATTCTGGCCCACAGAAGTGAAGTGGCATTCTAACGTAATCTGGTTAACATGTAACATCTCAAACCCAAGTGGCCCAAATCCAGACACTATATTTAATTCAAACTAAATATTTTTATACATACTAAAGCATTATCAACACATACAGTGGCCTAATCCATATGATTTACACACTAAAGGCACAAGTGATCAAAACCATCCATACTGACAATTTTACAGGATAAGCCATTACATTTGTTTTCAAATTAAGTTCCTTTTTACCAAGGTATTCCTAATGACACAATAAATAACTTTTATTCACTCAACGATGAATCTTTATTGGACAATTTCAGTGTGGAAGTACTGGAGCAGTGATCCGTGGGAGATTAAGAGAATTTCAGACATATTCTGAGACCTCAAAGAATTTGGCATAAATTCACAAAAGCTTAACACAAAAAGACAAGTAACAACTTAAGAAAATCTCGTTAAGTGTTACAAGATGATAAATGATTGACAAATGAATATGGATGATATAACTGCACTGGGGTAAAGGAAATCATCAGACTTTTCAGGGACTGCTTTTGGAGACCCAAAACATCACTGCAGCCCACCAGTCAGAGCAAAGGCTTATGGAGGTCAGCTGGTCAACTGAGTGTTAGCTCAGGTCTCACATGTGTCACAGAGGGTCTGCAAACCAGGTCTGTGGTCATATCCCCAGTGCCAGAATGCATAAGGAATAGATATACTTCACAGCTAACAGAACCCCTACTCTGGTCCCCTGACCTGTGTAGTAAGGGCTATTACAATGGGAAACGCCAAGTGGAAGCCCCCAGAATTGCCTCTAACTAGGAAAACAGTAAACCAAAAGTCATGCCACATCCCCAAAGGAAATGCAGAGATTAAGGGTTTGAAAGACGCAGAAGTAGTGACTCCCACATCTCCAAAACAGACAGACCTTAGGACAATGACAGTGGATTACTGTAAGCCTCACTAGGTGGTGGCTCCCACTGTAGCTGCTGTTCCAGATGTGGTTTCACTGCTTAAGTAAATTAACACATACCGTGGTACCTGGTGTATGACTCCTGATGTGACAGAGGCCTCTGTCTCCATCTCTGTCCATAAGACCGACGAGAGGAAGTTTACTTTCAGCTGCAAGGCCAGCAAAGCACCCTCACTGTCTTACCTCAGGGACACCCCAACTCCTCAGCCCTGTTACAATTTAATTTGCAGGAATTTTGATCGCCTTTCCCTTCCACCAAATGTCACAGTGGCCCATACTAATGATGACACTGTGCCGACTGGATGTAGTGAGCGAGAAGTAGCACTACTACTTAGAGCACTACTCTAGACTTATTGGTAAGACATTTTCATGTCAGAAGGTGGAGAATAAATCCAAAAATAATTCAGGGGCCTTCTATGTCAGTGAAATTTCTAGGGGTCTAGTGGTGTGTGGACGTGGGGATCTCTGTTCTCAGGCGAAGGATGAGTTGTTGAATCTGGCTCTTCCTACAACCAAGAAAGGCACAAAGTCCATGGGCTTCTTGGGATTTTGAAGGTAACATATGCCCCCTATTCCTCCTCTGGGTGTGTTACTGCAGCTCACTTACCAAGTGACACCCAGAGCTGCCAGTTTACAGTGGGGCACAGAACAAGAGAAGGTTCTGCAACAAGTATAGGCCGCTGTACAAGTTGCTCTGTTATGTAGGCCATCTGATCCGCAAACCCAGAGATGCCTGAAGTGTCCACGGCAGGCAGGAATGCTGCGTGGAGCCTTTGGCAGGCGCTATAGATGGATCACAGCACAGGCCCGTAGGACTTTAGAGCAAAGCCCTACAGCACTACAGCCCCTCTGGGATATACCTGAAGGACAGCCCTGCACAGATAACCATTCTCGTTTAAGTAACACTTGTAATTTAATTTAATTAACACAGTAAATCTTGGCCTGTTACCGGGCCTTAGAAGAGACTGAACACTTGACCATGAGCCACCAAGTTACCATGTGACTGGAGCTGCCCATGATGAACAGGGTGTTTGTTATCTGACCCACCGACCTGTAACATCAGACATGCAACAGCAATACTCCATCATCAAACAGAAGTGGTATACATAAGATCAGGCCCAAGCAGGCCCTGAAGGTACAAGTAAGTTACGTGAACAAGTGGCCCAAATGCCCATGGTCTCCACTCCTGCTCTACTACTTCTCTTCCCCAACTTGTGCCTAGGGCCTCATAGGGAGTTCCCTACAATCAGCTGACAGAGGGAAGAAAAGACTCAGGCCTGGTTTACAGATGGTTCTGCACGACACCACCCAGAGTGGACAGCTGCAGCACCAGAGCCCTCTGAGACAGCAGTGAAGGGAAATCCTCCCGATGCCCCTGGTTGTTCACTTTGCTTGGGAGGAGAAATGACCAGACACGTAATTATAAATTCATGGGTTGTGTCCAGTGATCTGGCTAGAAGGTCAGGAAGAAACATGACTAGAAAACTGGTAACAAGGAAATTGAAATTTGGGGCAGAGGTAGTACAGACAGTGCTTTCTGAATGGGGAAAAAAAACATGAAGATATTCATGTCCCATGTGACTGCTCATCAAAAGGGGACCCTGGCAAAGGAGGAGTTTAATAATCAAGTGGATGGGACTCCCTGTTCTGCAGATACCAGTCAGCCTCTTTCCCCACCACCCGTCATGATCCAATGGGCTCAGAAGCAAAGTGGCCACGATGGCAGGGTAGAGATTAGGCACGGGCTCAGCAGTGTGCACGTCTACTCATCACACTCACCTGGCTATGGCTACCAACTGCATGCCTAATCACCAGCAGCAAAAACCAACACTGAGACCTCAATATGGCACCACACCCAGGGGAGATTAGCCAGCTACCTGGTGGTGGGTTCCCTGAAATGGGCCACTCCCATCATGGAGAGGGCAGCAATTTGTCCTTATTGGAACAGACACTTACTCTGGGTACAGATATGCCTTGAACTTCGCGCAAAGCTGCTGCCAAAACTACTATCTGTGGACTTTCAGAATACCTTGCCCACCATCATCACAGCAGTGCTTCTGATCTAGGAAATACTTCACAGCAGAAGAACAACAATGGGCCCATGCCCTCGGAATTCACTGGTCATGCATGTTTCCCACGATCCTGAAGCAGCTGGTTCGACAGAATGGTGGAATGTCCTTCTGAAGACTGTTACGGTGCCCGCTAGGTGGCCATACCTCGCAGGGCTGAAGAAAGGTACTCTAGGAGGTTGTATTCGCCCTGAATCTGTATTCAATATATGGTGGTACTTCTCCCATCGCCGGGGTTCACAGGTAGAATCGAGGAGTAGAATCGGGAGTGGTAGCACTCACCATTATCCGTAATGACCCACTAGCAAACTTTCTGTCTCCTGTTCCTGTAACCTTAGGAACCAGTGCTGCTAGACTAGAGTTCTAGCTCCAAAGGGAGGAACGTTTCCACCAGGAGACACAACAATGATTCCACTGAAATGGAAGTTCAGACTACTGTCCAGCACTTTGCGGTCCTCATGCCTCTCAATCAACCAGCAAGGAAGGGAGTTCTGACCCCCAGGGGGAACCTGGACGCCTCCTCCACAATAGAAGTGAGGAAGAGCGTGTCTAGAACACAGAACATGCCTCAGGGCATGTCTTAGTATTACCATAATTTGGCCCCATTAATGATTTTTTAAAAGCCAAGAAGCAAGTATGTCTAAGGTTGACAAATCTTCAACCCCAAGACAATCTAAGGGACTAATAATAAGCACTCCCTTGAATGTCATCGACAAGGTTAAAGAAAGCTATGAATTTAGAAGAGAAAGATGAATTTAAAAGATTTACGAAATTCACTACATGCAGCAAAGGATACAGACCTACCAAAGATTTAGCAGAAACAAAGCCAGGGGTCATAAAACCCTCAAGGAGAATTTCCAGGGCTTACATCCCAGGCCTCCTGAAACCTATTCCTAAGGGTACATTTAGAAGCAGCGACATCATTTAGAAGGTTCTTCCTCTAGTTCCCCAACTTTCAGATGATGTGGTTTATTGGAGTTCAAAATTATTGTCTATCACATATTCATTCAATAGGTTTATTAGGCAATCACTATGTGGGAATCATTGTTCTAAGCCCTAATTTATAAACAAAATATTTGAGCTTACACACCTTACATTATAATGAGAAAGACTACCAATAAAACAAATATATTTACTTCCAGAGTTAAGGCCTCCAAATATATGGCATGTCATGTGTTAGTAGCTCTTACTTACAGTCCATAAACAGAATAAAAGAAATAGCCTTGATTTAGAGTATGTGAAGGTCACTAAGTATAGCATGCAATTTCTACTCAGTAAAACTGGAAACAAAGGCCAGTTCACCTGTCATACTGGTTAGCCCAGCTCGAGACCACCTGCACTGCTGGTAAGAACACCTGGAGCCCAATCCTGAAAAATGTATGTGCTATAGTACCTATAGCTTTACAGAAAGCTAGGGCCAAGGGGAACCATGCCAAACAGTCTTCCTCAAACATTTTAGACAATACATATAAAAACCATTTTCTAAATTATATATTATCCAAGTATTTTTAATAACAAAAAACATGTCATCTAAAAAAAACTCACCAAAACATTCATAGCCATTACTTTCCAGGTTGCCTCCTGCCTTTCATAATAATAGCTGACTTTTCAGTAGAGGATTTATGTTTTGTATCAATTTCAGTTTGCTTATTCAGTTTTTTTCAATTGCTAAGCAAAAAAATGGAGTAATTTCTTTTTATTCAGTTAATAATTAGTCCTCATTTTACTGAATTCATTTGGTCTTCAGAGCATCATGACTCCATTTGTTTCTACTTTCAAGCATGACAGAAACCACAAAGGCCAGATTCAAATATATGATTAAACTAAAATGTTAAAATTTTTCATGTTAAAAAACAGTTTAAGCAGTATTAAAGGACAAATGGGAGGAAAATGTTTGCAATTAACCTCTGAGAGACAACTAATTACTTAAAAAAAACTGCAAGTGTAAAAAGGAATGAAATCTTGCCATTTGCAACAACATGGATAGAGTGAGAGTATAATGCAGGAGAAATAAGTCAGTCAGAGAAAGACAAATACCCTATGATTTCACTCATATGGGGAATTTAAGAAACAAAACAAATGAGCAAACGGACAAAAGACAGAGGGGGGGCAAGCCAGGAAACAGACTCTTCCCTATAGAGAACAAACTGATGGTTACCAGAGGGGAGGGAGTCGTTGGGGGATGAATGAAATAGGTGATAGCGATTAAGGAGAGCACTTGGGATGAGCACGGGGAAGTGTATGGAGTGCTGAAGGACTGCACTGTACACCTGAAACTGATATTACACTGTATGTTAACTAACAGGAAGTAAAATTTTAATTAAAAAAAAAAAGAGGGGAAAACACTGTAAAAATGGGCAAAGGAAACATAGGTAGGCAATTTACTAAAAAATAACTATGAATGACCTCTGAGTATGTTTTGTAAATGTCTATCCTTACTAGTAATTAAAGAAATGTACATTTAAGAGGGGAAATGTTTCATATTTCTGACCTGGAACTTTTTTTTTTTTTAAGATTTATTGCAGGGGGCGGGGGGTGGGCAGAGAGAGAGAATTCAAGTAGACTGCACTGAGCATGGAACCTGATGCAGGACTCAATCTCATGACCCTGAGCAGAAACCATGAGTTGGACACTTAACCAATGTGACACCCAAGCACTCCTTGAATTGGCAGGTTTTAAGTACCACCCACAGTTGATGAAGATACAATTCTGGGAAGAGGAGCCCCTCAGTGAAAGTGAAACCACTAGTGGAATTCACACAGCTTTTCGGAATCAGGAAACATCTTCTCAAAACTTTTAAAGTGTGCTTACCTAGAAAGTGAATTGCAGAAATTTATCCTAAGGACAAATATTTGTAAAGATGTACACTGGAGCTCTTTTAGTTAAAAAAAATTGGGAACAATCCATGCTTATAACAGCTCCAGGCACTACTATAAATTGCACAGAAAAGTAGTTAATGGCATGGAAACCTCCCACTTACATGTTGATTTAGGAAAACATAAATCATCAGTGAGTCCATGAAGGTTGCCATCTGGTTATGTATTCACAGGAAGACACCTTACTGAAGATTACAGACCACAGTATTCACAATAGCTCTGTGGGTTGTAGGATTGTGGGTAACATTAATTTTCTTCACCATATATTGTTTTCCAAATATTCTCCAGCAAACGAAGCATTTTTTTTAAACACAAAGGAGTGAGAGAAATGGTAGTTGTCTGTATAAATTCCAGACGAATTAAACAGTTATGCACAAAAAAAGTCATCTTTAGAAAATGAGGGGGAAAAAGAGAGTATTTGTCACATATCAGGAAGGGAAAGGATCTTCTAAACACAAAACAATTAGAGAAACCAAAGGAAGAAAAAAGACTGGACCCTGGACAATATACAAATGTTAAAAATTCTGTCAATAAAAAGCAAGTAAAGTTAAAAAGAAAAATAACTAGAACATATTTACAAAAATCTAATGAAAAGCTGATGTGCTTTCCATATAAAGATATCACAATTCAAAAAGAATAAAAGGGGGAAGGACAATGAAACATATAAAAAAGATCTATGTATTAGATCTTGTAATATATTTTATAAATTAAAATTAAAATGTCATACACCTCACTAAAAATTTCCAGGAAATGGCAGAGTCAAGATTGGAATGCAGGTCTAATTGGCCTCCAAGCAATATACCATGTTGCCCACAGTAAGTAAGTCACTTTTTTAACCACATTAATTTTAAAGTTTGTACTCGACAAAAGAGTTTTTCCCCCTTCAATTATACATTCTTAAATAACAAAAGTAACAGAAAATAAATTAAGTAGAAAACTATGGCTAGTATTCTTAGGTCTTAAATGGAGGCTGAGTTCTTTTGACATATCCAGATAAACCAAAATTCTCTTGCTAAATATTTAAATGAGAACTTACCAAATCATTAAGTATAAAGACTGCTTCTTGATTAAGTAAAACAGAAAAGCCTTTCACAACTAAGAATAGGAATAGTAAGTAAAAATCTGGTTTTCTGATTTTATGAAGGACTCATGGTTTATTGGAGGAAGATGCAAATTATGAAGGAAATTAAGAAAAGGCAAATCTAAAAATACAGTGCAGTAAAAAATGAAAACATTCATTGTGATATTAAGCAATATATACTAACCATGAATCAGGGAGCCATTTAGCCATTGAATATAGTAGTTCTGAGGAAAAGAAAGCAGGATTTCATTGCTGATTATTGAAAAGGGTAAAAGCAAAACAGCCCCAGCTGAAACTGCCAGAGTGAACGTGCTCAAAAACAACCTGGAAGAGAAGAGATCATTGTCACCAGCAATTGAAAAAAGCAAGGAATACGGTAGGAATTTAAAAAGGATAAAAACTCTTTAAATCTTTTAATCCAAAAAGTTACATAAGATTTTCATTAAATATGTGTAGTTGGGAGACCAATGATATATATATGATACTAGAAGTTCAATTAGGTATACTCTAAAACTACTCACTCTGTGAAAAGGGTCATTAACTTGTTGAACGAGCAGGCCCTAGAAGAATCACATACAGAAGACAGAGTACTTTGCACATTTTACAAAGAATAAGCCATAGTCTCTTTCCTCTTTTAAGTTTAAATATTTATTTCACAATTGCATTTAATTAACTACATTGGCAAATACATCCTAACAGCAATGCAAAAGCTGATTTCAGATGAAAAAAAAACAAAAACTTGTGAAAACAGTATGAAAAACAAATCAATTCAAAATGGTTATTTCAAGAGAAAAAAACTTAACAAAGCCATTGGTCAGCTACCTCTTAAAATGGGTAAAGGCAAAATAAATTATACTAAGAAACCGTAGAGAACTATTAAACAATGTTCTACTATTAAACAGTATTTAAAACACTATTTGTCATTTTTAAAAATAAGATATTGCTAATAAATACTGATACAGAGAAATGTCTAAGATAAATTAAGTTAAAAAAACTGAAAAGGCACGGACAATAAATAGAAAACATGCTCCCCCCCAAAAAAATGCATTTATACACACAGGAAAATAGAGGTACACACACACACACACACACACAAAAACCTAGCACAATATATAACAATCCCACAGGAGAGTGGAATTCTAAAGGGCTTTCACTTTCTCAGTTATATATATGTCTGAAATGTTTAAAATTTTTTATCTAATTTTTAAAAGATTTTTTTAAGACTTAAAAGGCAAAGGAAAAGAAAACCTCACCAACATTAGAGATGGAATCTTAATTTAATATCCATCCCATTAAAGTCAATATAGGAAGAACGTGAAAATAAATGTAACACATAAGAAAAAAAAAAACACGTAATAAACGCTCAAAATACACATCCACTAGAGTAACTTTGAGACCAATGCCATCTTGTGGCAACCAACAGAAGTGTTTTCCTACTTAAAAGCCAAAACAACCACGAAACCTCTGTTCAGTAAATCATCGATCATGTTTAAATGTAGACCATATCATACATACGAAAACTACAGCTCAAATCAGACACAGAAGAAGGCTTAGAAGCTGTTTTGCTGAGTGGGCATGTTTCCTGGGAAACGCACTAGGAAAAATGTCCAGCCAGGTCCACTGCCAACTCTGGCAACTACCAGCCAGTGGCCTGAAGCGTGCTTCTCTGGTTTTGTCCTTGCAAGTCAAGGGAGGAAGTTATCCCAATCGCTACCATTGCTTCCTTCCAATGCCAAAAATAGGATCAAACCCACAAGGTCACCATTCCAGGTCCTGAACAGCTATTCCAGTATGTGTGCCAGGCTCCTCTTGCCACGACAGACTCCCACATACAGTGTGATGTACCCACCTGCTCACACACCAAACCTCAATGCGTCTCACGGTTCTGTGCTCTGGGGCACAGTCAGCTCTGCCCCTAGGGTCGCTTTATGTCATCTGCCCTGCGAAGCAGCCTCAGCACCACTCTCCACACTCCTCTCAACAGTCAATGCTTCTCCTCTTAGCTCACACGACACTGACCACAGAACCAGTAAGACCAACCAGAGTTTCCAAATCAAAAACCGGGACCAGTAATCTGACAAAAAACTAAGCTTATGACGGCAAATAGGTAAAGTATTTGAAATCATAAACGATCCAGAAAAGCCTAACTATAAACAAACACTTGCAGAATCTACTGCATCTCAGGTACTGTGGATCTGGATACAGAGCGCCGCTGCCACCCTCTCACCCTGCCTGTGAGCACCTAGCATGAAAGCTACTCAGAAAAGGCCGATGCAGGTCAGGTCAATGCTGGCAAGGGGTCCCCAAGGGAAGGCCAGATCGAAAAAGAGCAGTAGTGGTCATAGCTTGCAGACCTCCTGAAGTGCCCTTCAGATTAAAGTGCCGTTTCTCAAAAGTCACCTTCCGAAGCGGAGCAGATTCTGAGGACAGCACCCACAGGACTTCCTGGGGTCGGGGCAGCCAGGGCTCAAGGCTGACGCTGAGCCTTCAGCCTGAGAATGGGAAGGGTAGAGCTGGTATCGCCCGTGACGGAGAAGGCCCCAGCTGGAGCGGGCCGGCGGGGAAACACGGGACTCAGCTTTGGCCCGGCCTCGTCTGTCATGTCCACAAGGCAGGAGCACCACGGAGGCCACGCTTCACACCTCTCCGCAGGCTACCAGGTGGCCTAGAACTTCTGTCTGCCCCATTGCTGGTTGCGTTCTGACTGACCACTGGGCAGGACGGTGTCTGCCAGGGCTCTCTGACTCTAACATCACTCTTCCACTTTTAATTAGTAAGTATTTTGTGGGAAGCTAAGTTTGAAACTAGGAAAAATACCCTGTTCCTTGCCAAAAAGTTTATTCATTTACTGATGCCTATCAGTATGGACTCAAGATTGTTCTATTTTATTCTGTGCAGGATCCATTACAATCGTTCTCCGGACACTCAGATTGTCCCTGATTGATATGAAAGCCCTTCAAGGCTCTTGGATCTTTTAGACATGCACCCCATCGTTCTTGGAGCACTTCCTTGCATTCTGGCAGTACCATACGTACAAAATGAGCCTGGAACTTCCCCTCTCCTACCCCTGCAGTCAGCTTCTTCCCCAAGGAGCCCTGGTTCCTATCAGTGGAAAGTTGTATTTAGAAGCACAGATCTAGGGCTAAGTATATTCACTGCTCCTGGGGTGTCATGCTCCCAATGGACAGGCAAGGAATGCAAGTATGCACTACGCCTACATGTACATATACACACTGACATGCACCCACCTTCACATCTAGATCTGGTGCAACAACTCTGTATTGAAAACCGTGAGTCCACACTGATAGTTCACTTGCAAGTCCAACTGCAATGCAACAACCCTGTTCATTTTCATTTTTCTCCCTTTCCCTTAACTACAGAATGGTTCCCCTCACCTTTAATGGACCAACCCCCTGGAAATGATCTGACACCCCGCCCCCTGCGGAGGCGCCCTCCTGCTCAGGTGACGCCCCATTCTGGACCGTCCCACCTCCCTCCCCACGGACCTCTGATGCCTAGGCCAGGCCATCCCTCTGGGGACACCCTCCTCAGCCTGCTTGGGCTCTGTCATCCTGCCTGGATGCCCTCCCCAACCTCTGACTCCCTGTAACAGAGCACCCCTGAACACACGCGAGTGCCCCTCATCACCGCTCAAGCTGACACTCCACCAAGGATTTCCCTCTGCAGGGAAAATTCCCACCTTGCTCCTGGACCCTGAGAGCCCACACCAGGTCACCCCCGGGCTCTGATACCTCATGCCAGGCCTACTTCCTGCAATGGAGACTCTCCTCTCACCTGCAAGGGCTCCCAAAAGTTTCACCAGTTAGGCATTCCATTTTTATATCAATAACTTAAATCCAAATCAAATCAACTAACTAGCCAACAGTAGCTCTCATAAAATGCAGTTTTTGGTTGCAAAGTTAATTTGGGGGCACAAGTAGATACAAACAGAGAACAGAACAAAGGAGCAAAGGAGAAAGCAAACGTGGGTCTAACGGGAGGTGAGAACGGCCAAGGGACAGGCTTTCCATTTTGACATGGGTGCTGAACCAGCTGCAGAGATCCCTGTTTCAAGTGGCCAGGTAGTGCTGCCAATCATTACACTTAAAAACTTGTCTGAGGGCGCCTGGGTGGCTCAGTGTGTTGGGCGGCTGCCTTCAGCTCGGGTCATGATCCTGGAGTCCTGGGATCGAGTCCCGCATTGGGCTCCCTGCTCAGCGGGGAGTCTGCTTCTCCCTCTGACCCTCTTCCCTCTCGTGCTCTCTATCTCTCATTCTCTCTCTCTCTCAAATGGATAAATAAAATCTTAAAAAAAAAAAAACTTGTCGGAGCTCTTCCCCTTTTTTCTCTTTGTTCAGCAGGACTCTCCTTCCATGTCCTCCTTTTTGGTGGAGGGGGCAAGGCAAGGAAAGACGGTGGAGAGAAGGGAGGCAACCCCAAATTCCCACAGACTGTGCACGAGCACCAACCCTGGATTGTTTTGCAGATGTGATTGAATCCACACAACAGCATGACAGAGTAAGTGGCAGCTCTCCTTCACACACAGAGAAAACAAATCTTTCTCAATCTCTTCTGATCTTAAGTTAATCTTGAGTTCGGAATTTGAACCCAGATCTACCTTCCTCTTCCATTCTCACTCATTCCGTCACACAAGGGGGAAAACAGGCGGTGAAAGCCAAAAGGATTACTGGGCAAGGGGGGGGCGGAATGGAGCAGCCCTGATTCTCTCAGGTGCCCCCCCCCCGCCGCCCCGCGCCCTCTCCTGTCTTTATTGTAAGTACACCCGTCTGCCTGCAGGAAAGGGATGCCAGCTCCAGGCACGTGATGCAGGAGCCACCTGCCAGGAGAACCCTCAGACCCGCCACAACAGCGATGGCAGCAGAACTGATGAAAGCAGAAGGGGAGGTCAGGGCTCCTGAGCCTCCTCACAAGGAAACGAGGCACAGCCACCGTTTCACAGAATACACTGCAAGGTAAAGTCTAAGTGATGTGTTCTGGTCTGTTGTGCAAACACCACCACTTTCTAGTTCCAGAACATTCCATCACCCCAAAATAAAACCTTGTGTTCATTAAGCAGTTGCTCCCCATTTTGCCCTCCCCTCAGTCCCTGGTAACCATCAATATGACACTGATGGGTTTACCTATTCTGGGTATTTCTCATAAATGGAATCCTACACTACATGGCCTTTCATGTCTGGCTTCTTTCACTTAGCATGATGTTTTCAAGGTTCCTACATGCTGTAGTATGTGTCAGTACCTTATTGCTTTTTATGGCTGAATAATATCCCCGGGGACATGAGAGTATCCGTGAATGTGTGCGTAAGTGCGGGCAGCCTTTCTCCCTTTCCCTCACCTCCTCCCCACCCCAGGCAAAAGATGAATAATCTGATACTAATCGCGAAGAAACAAATCCAAATAACTGGCCTGTCATCTTCAGAAGTATCAAGGTAAGGGAAGTCAAGAAAATCCTGAAGGGTTTCAGTCTGAAGGCAACTAAAGGGACATGACAACTACAAGCAGTGTGTGATTCTGAGTGGGATCTTTTTGCAACAAAGGACATGAACGGGACAACTGGTAAATCTGAATGGGGCAGGAGTGGTACAGCATCAGTTTCATTATCTTGATGTTTGTATGGTAGCTACACAGGAGAATGCACTGTTTACAGGCATTATATAAAAAAGTATCCTGAGGAAATGGAGAACCAGGTCAGCAACTTCTCAAACAGTTCTGGGGCAAAAAGGCTCTTTTTTGTTATATTTCTAACTTTTGTCTAAATTCAGGACTACGCCAAAAATTTTTCAAGAATCCAAAGAATCCTGGAATAATAATCTCTCCAATGTAGTTACATCTGTGTGATTTCAAATTTTAGTCAAGCAAAATATGATAGAAAGAAACTCACTGCTTCCCATCTGGTTTGATACCTCAAAAAAAAAATTAAAGGGTACATCAATCATATATCAGCATATATAAGCAGAAAAAGAGCTATCGGGAACCTAAAGAACCATCTGAGTCCGTCTCCCTGCTCACAGCAGATAGATGTTCGATTAACTAGAAGAGATGTCTGTTCCCTATTCCAAGACTGTCACAGCCTTCTCAGCAGACCATTAAACAGCCAAGAGTTTTCTTTCTTATGGCCCAGCAACTTCCCCAACCATAAGCCCACTTCCTGGTTAAAACCTCTGAAGGTAAAATTGTCAGCTCCTCAAACAAGCAAATTTTAACAGGAGACAATCAATCCTCATTTTTCCATGTACAGTTGATCCTTGAACAATATGGCTTAGAAATGCACAGGCCCACTTACAAGTGAATTTTTTTAATAAATATAGTACAGTAATATAAATGTATTTTCTCTCCCTTATGATTTTCTTAATAGTTTTCTTTTCTCTAGCTACTTTATTGGGAGAATACAGTATATAATACATATAACATATAAAATATGTGTTAATCAGCTGTTTATGTCATCAGTAAGACTTCCAGTCAATAGTAAGCTATTAGTAGTTAAGTTCTGGATAAGTCAAAAATAATACACAATTTCCAACTGCACAGGGCCAGCGTCCCTCACCCCCACGGTGTTCAAGAGTCAACTGGGTATCTGTCTCTATGTGTTTCTAAGGATAGGGTTAATATCGATAAAAGCATTGTAATACTTCAGGTGAATTTTTTCCACATTTATGGCCAAAGGTGTGAATTAAATTTGAAGAATTTATGACATCAAAATTTGAAACAGAACAAATGAATTTTAAAATACATACGAAATCCTGTTGACTATGGCATCTTCGTCTTCTTGTTCATCTGTAAAAATGGTTAAGGTATTAATTTTTTTATCTTCAATAAAATGTTTCATTAATTTATTAGGAAATTAAACAAAAATAGAAACTTAATTATTTTGAAAAGAACTGATTTTCAAAATGCACTGTATTTATTTCAACATGGATCCAAATTTAAATCTCATTAAATCACGTAAGATAGAATGTAGTTAGGTAAGAGTGTTGTGATTAACCAAAATCCTGATTAACAAAACTACCATATGTAAGTTGAAATTTTCCAAATATTTATTGCTCAAGAAAATAAAACTTAGTAGAACCTTAGGACCACTATCAAGTTTACTGTCATACGATATAAGTAAAATTATAATTGCTAATGAATGAAATGTTTTCGTTGATAGTATCCAACAAAAATCTTTACTATAAAATTAGAAGTCAGAATCTTAAAACTCATGTAGTTTTCTATGATTTGAGTTTGTCATTATTAATGGTAATAAGGAAGATTCTCTTCGACCAGTCTAAACCATTTAGATACCACTGCCTCAATACTTCATAATTATTGTGCAAGTTATAGAGTGGAAAGTATCAAGTTCTGTATCTCTTACAAGTAGCAGATACCCTCTGCCCCAATGCTCGCTCACCTCCTCTACCTCTCCCTCATGGCTGCTCGCCTTCTCTCTGTCCTCCCACATAAATTTACCAGCTAAAGAAAGTCTGATCCAATTACAAGAATATTGCACAGCACCCCCTGGCCCCTCCTTCTCCTCAATACCTAACTGGGGTTGTCCTCAAAGGCTCTCTCTCTAAGTCTCTGTAATTATGAGTGTCCACCTGCTTCCGTGTCAATGGTTTATTTGAGCCATTCTCTTACTCCAATCTCCATTCTTAATTATGGGCTGCCCAAAATAGCTTTACAACCAAAAGGACCATAAAATAACAGTCACAATTTTTATACTGTTGTACACACCCCCAATTAACCATCCACTACTGAAGAACGTTTTAATAGCTTCATATAAATTTCAATTCTTCTCCCTACACTCTACTAAAGTCCAGGGTATTCATCACCTCTCCCTGCCATTACTTTAAAAATCATCTGATAAGGGTGCCCAGGTGGCTCAGTCAGTTGAGTATCCAGGTCTTGATTTCCACTGGGGTCATGTCTCGGGATCATGGATCAGGCCCTGCGTCAGGCTCCGGGCTGACTGAAGGGGTCAGGGGAGTCCGCTTGGGGCTCTCTCTCCTCCTCTGTCTCTGCCCCCCACCCCTGCTCACTCTCTCTCAAAATAAATAAATACTTAAAAATCATCTAAATCATCTAATAAATCTCTAATTTTCCTGCTCATCATCCCCTAATTTCCCCTAAAATGATGCATTTATATTCATTAATTCTCCCCCCAACTTCTATGTCCATAATCATTAAAACCTGATGCCAAAACAACTTTAAAAATAGCTAAGATACTGTGTTGAATCTGCAGGTCTTCAAATTTTTGAGAGATTATAGATTCTAGGAAGTATTTTAGTGTAATCATAGAGCCAAACTAAAACACTAGAGAGCAAGCATTTACTGACTGCTTTCAAAAGTCTAACAAGTTTAATATTATGACATAAAGAGTCCCTATTATATGGAATCCTTAAGTATTCATATGGTACCTACTATTAGCCCAGCATCACAGGTAGAAAATCCTGTGATTTATAGAAAATAGCTGAGATTTAACAGAGGGCAGTAAGGCAACTCTTTAGGTCCTTACAAAACCCTGGCACAAAAATCTGTGAATGAATTAGCACAAAGTTCATTTTTAAAAAAAGAATAGGGGATGGGATGCATGGGTGGCTCAGTCAGTTAAGAATGTGCCTTCAGCTCAGATCACGATCCCAGGGTCCTGGGATCAAGTCTCACATCAGGCTCCCTGCTCAGTGGGGAGCCTGCTTCTCCCTCTGCCTGCCGCTCCCCCTGCTTGGACTCACTCTCTCTCCCTCTCTACAAATAAATAAAATCTTAAAAAAAAAAAAAGAACAGGTGCCTGGGTGGCTCAGTCAGTTAAGTGTCTGCCTTCAGCTCAGGTCATGATCTCAGGGTCCTGGGATCAAGCCCCACACCAGGCTCCCTGCTCAGCAGGAAGTCTGCTTGTCCCCCTCCCTGTCCCTCTGCTCCTCCCCCTGCTCGTGCACATGCACATTCGCTCCCTCTCTCTCTCAAAAATATAAAATCTTTAAAAATAATAACAATGCTGGAGTGGTGGGGGGTGGGAGGGAGGGGGTGGCTGGGTGAAAGACATCGGGGAGGGTATGTGCTATGGTGAGCGCTGTGAATTGTGCAAGACTGATGAATCACAGACCTGTACCTCTGAAACAAATAATGCAATATATGTTAAAAAAAAAAAGAAGATCATAGGAAGGGAAAAATGAAGGGGGGGATTCAGAGGGGGAGACGAACCATGAGAGACGATGGACTCTGAGAAACAAACTGAGGTTCTAGAGGGGAGGGGGTGGGGGGACGGGTGAGCCTGGTGATGGGTATTAAAGAGGGCACGTTCTGCATGGAGCACTCGGTGTTAAACGCACACAATGAATCATGGAACACTACATCAAAAACTGATGATGTAATGGATGGTGATTAACATAACATAATAATAAAAAATATGAATAAAAAATAAAAATAATTTTTTAAATAAAAAAAGAACAAAGATTTAGTGGTCCCTCTGGTAGACACGATATATATGAAATAATAAAAAGAATAATATACGATTGAATCCTAAATTGATACTAAATGGTATCATGGAGACTCTACATTCTGTATTACTTTAGAGAAAGAAAAGATAGTCTAGTAGTCAGAGAAAAGATGGGATAGGGTATGCATGTTCAAACTCAGAGCCAGTCACAAGAACTCATATATCCTTATAAACTCTAGAATTTCCCAGATACTGAGCAGCCCCACACTGTTCTTGGTTGGACATAAGAACGGTAGTAAACGAGGGCTCAGGTCTGAGAATGACGACCCTGCAAGCAGTCAGATTCCCTGAAGGTTACTGTTTACTCTTAGTACCAGGCTATCGTGTCCTTCAATCATGGCCATACTGAATATATATACTACCACACTGACAGGCACAGTATACAGCCCAAATACCACAGACCAGCGGACATGATGATCTAAGTTTTAACTACAATGTTTCTACTTGCCTGATTTTCTCTTGTATCTTGTGATGATGAAGTAGGAAACAATGTAGAGAATGGCAAAAAGAAGGAAACATATCTGGAAAAAAAAATTAACAGTTCATTTACATTTGTGGCATATTTTTTTAATAAATTATAGAAGATACATCTTTGGTATTTATATGCAAGAAGGATTTCATCTATTAAAAAAGTAAAAATTTTTAGATATTTTGCTAATATAAAGTTTTGATAAAATACTAACTTATATGAACTAATAACTCAAATAGCCCAGTGTTTAATATCATTGCAGAAGAAAAAGCCCAAGGAAGATCTTTCTTTTCATAACTTAACCGAATTGTTTTCAAAATCATATGGAAGTGTAAAGAGCAAGACCAACACCAACAATTCTGAAAACCAAAGTCAATGAGACGCTACTATCCCTTCCAAATATCAAACACACTATAAAGCTTCAGTAACATTTAAAGAGTGTGATGGCACCAAAACTTGACAGACAAATGAAACATCTACTACACAAAATTTATATAATTTGGTTCTACATATAGAAAGCATCACAAATCAATGTGGGGGGAATAATCATTCAATAAATAAACCACATATCAAAATAAACAGCAGTTGAATGAGAAACTTCTTAAATATTAAATTCAAATTAAATTCCATTTAATTTCATGGGAACGATAGGTAAAAGAGGGTGGGTCAAAGAACGGGAGACCTCGTCCCTGTCAAAGACCAAGTGTGCAGAAATACAGTCTCACTAGAGCTATGAACCAGGGTAAAAATAATGTGAAGACTCTCAAATGAAACAATTCAAAGTGACGATAGTCTAGGGAGCACCCCTATGCATAGATTTCTGAAGGACTGTTGGCCACATGACTAAAAAGGACCTTAGATCTAGGTGTGAACAGCCACTGTGAAATGTCATCTAGGAAATGACAAACTAAGAGTGGACAGGAAGACCACGAGCCTCATGTTCTTCCAATACCAGTGGAGTGGGAAAGTGACAACGGACCATAATGACAGTGACCAAAAAGGAGCCAAGAGTCAAAAGCATCAAACTGGCCTACTGCTGGGAGCCCACTAAGAACTCCAGATGGATAAGAGAATGTTAGCACCATCACTACTTCCTCCCAAAATCCTATGAGTAGGGGAAATGGGTCAAAAAAGGAAACCAGTTATTGGTGAAGAAATGTAAACGGAGGGGGTCTCCTAAGAAGATGTTGAGGGCGCCTGGGTGGCTCAGTCAGTTAAGTGACTGCCTTCGGCTCAGGTCATGATCCTGGAGTCCCGGGATCGAGTCCCACATTGGGCTCCCTGCTCAGCGAGGAGCCTGCTTCTCCCTCTAACCCTCCCCCATTTCATGTACTCTCTCTCTCTCTCTCATTCTCACTCTCTCAAAATAAATAAATAAATCTTTAAAAAAAAAAAGAAGAAGATGTTGAGTGTCAGGGGAGACTGTTTATAATGGAATAGTGAAGTCTGAGTAGGGCTGCAAGAGCACTAGAAACAGGGTAACTGGGCAGAAACTCCGTGACTTACAAGGTTAAAGTCAGAGGGATCGAATGACCAAGGCAATTAATATTTATTACAGAAGCTAAATGAAATTCAATTCATTCAACAATTACTTGTCATGAGCTTACTGTACACCAGGCATTCTTTTCAGAACTGAGAACACAGCAGTGAACAAAACAAAACTCCCACCCTCACTGAGCTTACACTCCACTAAGAAAACAGCCCATCAATAAACAGGCAACGGGGCAAATGACAATTGGTGCAGGATTACGGGAACAGGGAGTGCGAGCTCAGGTGAGGGGGCACGCTTCACTAATAAGGTGACATCTGAGGAAGGACTTATGGGAGAAGAGAGAGCAAGACATGCAGAAATCTGGAGGGAGGGTACTCAAGGGACAGAGAACAGTCACACCAAGGGTCTGAGACAGGAAAAGCTCTGGTGTGTTCAAACAGCAAGAGAGAAGTAAGAGATGAGGTCATACAGGAGTTCGTACTAAGCGTCAGTTCTCACAAACAGTGAAGAGTTGGTTTTTACCCTGAGTGAGACAGGAATCCGTGCGACGAGACTCTGAGCAGAAGGGTGACAGGATCTGACAGAGGGCAAAAGGCTCACTCTAGGTACAATGTGGAAAGTAACTTAGAAGGGACAGGTCAGAAGCAGAGAGACCAGTTAGGAGTGCCCTGCAATCATCCAGAAGACAGGTCACTTGGACCTGTGTAGTAGAAATATCAAAAATTATTAAGTTCTAGGTATGTTTTGAAAACAGACTTGAGAGGGCTTGCAGGCATTAAGGCTTGGTCGAAGAAACTGGAAAGAGAGAGTGGCCATTTCCTGAGTCAGGAAAGATTATGAGTAAAGTTATTTTGTGCTGGAAATAAAAACTACAGTTTACACTGATGAATGTGAAATACTTATTATTCACTCAGGTGGAGAGGGTGGATGAGCTGTTGGATATAAAAATCTGTACAGTCCAAGGAAAGGAGCCTAGCTAGAATTTTTTTTTAAGCTGAGGAGCAGGGGGGACATAAGCAGATAGATAGCTAAAGCCCTGAGACCAGATGAGATTTCCACCCCAGGGAGTGAGTACAACCAGAGAAGTCGGAGAACCAAGCCCCGGAGCTCTCAAATATTTAGAAGTCAACTTGACAGAAGGAACCAGGAAGAGCTAACTGAGAAGCAGCAGTCAGCAGGTAGGAGGCAAACAACAGACTGTGATGTCCCAAAAGTCAAATGAAGAAAGTTCATGTAGGAAAAGGGAATTATCAGCTGTGTCAAATGCTGCTGACAGGCCAAGTTAGACGAGCACTGAGAATTGACAACTGGATTTAGCAACATGGAGGTCATCGGTGACCTTGACCAGAGCTGTTTTTCTGAAGCAGTGAACGTAAAACCCTGACTGAAGTAAATTAAGACAGAAGAAGCACTGAAAATAAAATGTACATAGACAGTTCTTTCCAGGAATTTTAAGGTAAAGGGAAGCAAAAGAAATGGGATGGGAACTATGAAGAGGGCTTTTTTTTTTTTAAGATGAGAAAAGTTACACATTGCAATAATAATCAGGTAGAGAGAAAAATTATTGATGCAAGAAAGAAAAAGGAGAAGTGCTAAAGCAATGCATTCAAGGTGAGGAGCTAGAAATAAATGTATCCCTAGTCAGAAGGAGGAGGAGCAGAGGACAGAACATTTGAGTTCCACTGCAGCTAGGTAAACAGATGCGTGGTAAAAGCACAAAAACATTCCCTTTAGATGGTTTCTATTTTCTTAGTAAAATAGAAGCCAAGTTCCTCAAATAAGAGTTACACATGGAGACAGAATGCACACAGGAGGAGGACACCGTAAATGGAGTAGAGAATATGAGGGAATCCTGAGAGCCACGGCAAGATGAAATGGACTTCACAGCTCCAGGCAAGCCCAAGCTGAACCTCCGAGCCAGGCAGGAGGCCTACTGCTGCTCTACAACACGACGGCCTAGCTCTTAGGTGCTGGGGAAGCTGCAGGTACACCAAGCAGAGCTTTGAGGATTCTAACAACGACCCTATTCTCTCCTCCCCTGTACAGCCTACACTGGCAGACTTGTGCTAGGTACGGCTCACTCACTCCTCCAGTCACAGATCTGACTTCGTGTCCACTGACCAACTCCAAGTGCTCTGGCAGTGGTCAGTCAAGACCCAGCATCCGAATTCCACTCTCACAATTTCACCTGATCTCTGAGCAGCCCCTCCTATTCCAGCAATCATCCTCCTTCTCTGATTATTCACCCATTTTCCATCACTAGCTTCCCTTTTCCTGCCAGTCTTTAAACATTATTCTTCTAAAACAAACAAAACAAAACACAGCACACTATTTTTCTTCTCCATGATTTCAGGGCTGAGCCAGAAATCTGTTCTCAATCCACAAACTCTTCACAGGTAACCTAATCTGCTCCCAGGGTTTTAACCATCAACCCCAGAAATCCCTGGACAACAGTGTGAAAATCACTGGATTAGGGTATTAGCAAAAGTAAGTAAAGGGCACCTGGGTGGCTCAGTCGGTTGGGTGTTTCCCTTAGGCTTAGGTTGCAATACACTGGGATTGATCCCTGCGTCAGGCTCCCTGTTCATAAGGGAGTCTGCTTCTCCCTCTCCCTCTGCCCCTCCCCCACACAGCTTGTGCTCGCTCTCTCGCACGCTCTCTCTAAAACATAAATAAAATCTTTAAAAAAAAAAAGAGTGAAATGAATGGCCATAAATCCTAAGTAGATTGGGGAGGAAAAAAAGTAACCAAGTACAGAGTGATGGATAAGTGGAGATGTCTATCAACTGAGGCTCCCAGTAGAACTGCAGGAGACCAAGGAACGTGGAAGAAGAAAAGGTTATGATTAAAGAATGTTTATAGATTTTTAAACTTAGTATTTGAATTTAGAGAACAAAAGTGTCAGGAATTCCAGAAAGTTCATGCAGAAGCAGAAGATGAGAAGGCATGAGAGGTAATGAACAAAATGAAATTAAGAAACCAAAATGCATGGCATAAAATGAAAAGACTAATGGAAAGCGATTCATTTAAGAACGGAAATAAGGCTAACAATTATAAAAACAAATATAAGTATTACTAATTTAAATATAAAAGCCACGCATTAGGAAAATAAAAATACAACTATAACGGATTAGAAAACTCACAGAATGGGTTAGACTATTTTTCTAGTTCCAAAAGTGAGACTAGGAGCAAATGCCTCCCCTAAATGAGTGCATCTTCAACAGAAAGCAACCCAGAGATGAGTGAAACGAAAGCAAGCTGTCGTGATGCCTTTTATTGTCCCTATATCTGGTGGGAACAAAAGGAAATTCCTAACCAAAAAAGGAGAAAGGCGGGGCACCCTGGGTGGCTTAGCTGGTTCCGCACCTGCCTTTGGCTCAGGTCATGATCCCAGGGTCCTGGGATCTAGCCCCGCATGGGGCTCCCTGCTCAGTGGGGAGTCAGCTTCTCCCTCTCCCTCTGCCACTCCCCCTGCTTATGCTCTCTCTCTCTCTAATAAATAAATAAAATCTTAAAAAAAAAAAAGAAGAAGAAAGTCATTATAGCTCCTCGCCATTAACAGTGAGTAAGACACAGCTGATAAAAAGGGAGAGGAACAGGCTCTCATGGTTCTCTAAGAAGACTGAGCTCTTCCCTCCTGGTCAGGGAGGAAGAGCAAGGTTACTGAAACTCAAGCAGAAACAATACCAGTTGCATGTCTTCTATGCCAGCTAAACTAGACAGCAGAAAATTCAGCCCTCTCGGGGGCCACATGGCTTTAGTCCTGATGATGATCAAGGATGGCTATCCTAGAAACATACACTCTTCCAAAACTGAAACAAGAAGAAATAGAAAATTTGAACAGACCGATTTCTAGTAATAAAATTGAATGGGTAATGAAAAACCACCAACAAACAAAAGTCCAGGACCTGATGGCTTCACAGGTGAATCTACCAAACATTTAAAGAATGGTTAATACCTATTCTTCTCAAACTATTCCAAAAAGATAGAAGATGGAGAAAAACTTCCAAATTCATCTTATAAGACCAGCATTACCCTGATACCAAAACCAGACAAAAACCTGAGGGGAAAAAAAAACAAGCTGATATCTCTGCTGAACACAGAGGCAAAAACTCTTCAACAAAATACTAGCAAACCCAATCCAACAATACATGAAAAAAATCATTCACCACAATCAAGTGGGATTTATTCCAGGGATTCAAACATGGTTCAATATTCACAAACCAATCAATGTGATACATCATACTAACAAGACGCAGGATAAAAACCATATGATCATTTCGTAGATGCAGAAAAAGCAACTGACAACATCCATTCATGATAAAAACACTCAACAAAGTGAGTTTAGAGGGAGTAATACCTCAACATAATAAAGGTCATATATGAAAAATCTACAGTTAACCTCATACTCAATGATGTAAAACTGAAAGCTTTTTCTCTATGATCAGGAACAAGGCAAGGATGTTCACTCTCACCACTTTTATTCAACAAAGTACTAGAAGTCCTAGCTGCAGCAATCAGGCAAGAAAAAGAAATAAAAGACATATATTGCTGAGGAAGTGGGGTGCCTGGGTGGCTCACTCGATAAGTGTCCAGCTCTTGATCTCAGATCAGGTCTTGATCTCAGGGTCGTGAGTTCAAGCCCCACATTGGACTCCATGCTAGGAATGGAGCCTACATTTAAAAAAAAAAAAATTGCTAAGGAAGAAGTAAAACTACTACTGTTTGCAGATGACATGACACAATATACAGAAAACACTAGAGACTCCACCAAAAAACTATTAGAACTGATACTGAATTCAGTAAAGTTGCAGGACACAAAATTAATATTCAGAAAACTTGCATTTCTATACACTGATAACAAAGTAGCAGAAAGAGAAATGAAAGTATCAATCCCATTTACGATTGTACCAAAAATAATAAAATACCTAGGAATAAACTCATCAAAAAGGTAAAACACCCATATTCTGAAAACTATAAGACATTCATGAAATAAAGATGACACAAACAAACAGAAAGATACACCATGCTCATGGACTGGAAGAATATTATTAAAATGTCCATACTAAAGCTATCTACAGATGCACTGCAATCCCTACCAAAATACCAATAGCATTTTTCCCAGAACTAGAACAAATAATCCTAAAATTTGTAGAGAACCACAAAAGACCTTGAATAACCAAAGCAATCTTGAGAAAGAAGAACAAAACTGGAGGTATCACAATCCCAGATTTAAAAATATACTACAAAGATAAAGTAATCAAAATAGTACAGTACTGGCACAAAAACAAGAAACACGGGTCAACAGAACAGGACAGAGAGACCAGAAACAAACCCATATCTATATGGTTAATTAATCTACAACAAAGGAGGCAAGAATATACAATGGGGAAAAGACAGTCTTCTCAATAAATGGTGCTGGGAAAACTGGACAGCTACATGCACAAGAATGAAACTGGACCATTTTCTTACAACATACCCCAAAATAAATTCAAAACAGATCAAAGACCTAAATATGAGACCTGAAATCATAAAACTCCAGAAGCAAACAGAGCTAGTAACCTCTTGGAAATCACCTTAGCAACATAGCTGTGGATATGTCTCCTGAAGCAAGAGATACAAAAGTAAAAATAAACCATTGGGACTACACCGAAACAAAAAGCTTTTTGCACAGCAAAGAAAACCATCCACAAAACAAACAGTCAACTTAATGACTGGGAGAAGATATTTGGAGCAAATATCCAAAATACATAAAGAACTTACACAACTCAATACCAAAAAAACAAACACTCCAATTTAAAAATGGGCAGAGGACCTGAATAGACATTTTTCCAAAAAACACATACAGATAAGCCTATGTGAAAAGATGCGCAACATCAGGGAAATGCAAATCAGAACCACCTTACACCAAAAACAAACAAACAAATAAATACGACCTCACACCAGTCAGAATGGTTAGTATCAAAAAGACAAAAAATAACAAGTGTTGGTGAAGATGTGGAGAAAGAGGACCCCTTGTGCACTGTTAGTGGGAATGCAAATCAGTGCAGCCACTCTGTGAAACAGTATAGACGATCCTCAAAACATTAAAAAAAGAAATACCATATGATCCAATATTTGCACTACGGGGTATTTACCCAAAGAAAACAAAAACATTAATTTGAAAAGATGTCTATACTCATGTGTATTGCAGCATTTTCTACAACAGCCAAGATACAGAGACAACCCAAGTGTCTACCAATAGATGAATGAGTAAAGAATATGTGGCACATATATATATAAATAAAATAGAGTATTACTCAGCCATAAAAGAGAACGATATCTTGCCATTTGCAACAACATGGATGGACCTAAGGGTATTATGCTGAGTGAAATAAGTCAGACAAAGAAAGACAAAATACCATATGATTTCACTTACATGTGGAATCTAAAAAAAATGAAAAGCAAACAACCAAACAAAATGGACTCTTAAATACAGAAAATAAACTGGTGGTTGCCAGAGGGAAGGTGGGTAGGAGGATGGGTGAAACAGATAAAGGGCATTAAGAGGTACAAACTTCCAGTTATAAAGTAAGTCAGTCACTGAGATGAAAAGTACAGCATAGGAAATATAGTCAATAATATTGTAAAAATGTTATATGGTGACAAATGGTGACTACATTTATTGTCGTGAGCACTGGGTAATGTACAAAATTGTTGAATCAATAGGTTGTACACCTAAAACTAATATAACATTGTATGTTAACTATACTTAAATTTTAATTTTTTAATTAAAAAAAGGGCTAGGCATTTGGGAACTGAATTACCCGGTCACAAATAATCTAATAATGCTTTCAAAATACAATGTTAAAAGCTAAAATTCATAAATTCCAGGTATAAGATTTGAACCTAAATTCAAACTGGTACATTATAATCAAATGGTACTACCTAGTAGCTTTTCATTCAAGGCCGATAGGCTTCAACTATTTTAGGGTAACCAGAAGGAATGAGTATCATAAAAGAGTCATGGGTGCAAAGACGCTCAAGGACTGTTACCGTGAACACATATCTGACAAAATCTTGGCAGAGAAATGAGGAAACTATAATTGAGCCAATAATCTCATACCACAGCGAGAGCCAATAGACACTGCTTTATTTTAAGGTCACTAAATCAAAAAATAGAGATGTTAAGTATCCTTTAACATTACAAGCTAACCACTAAAATAAAATTAAAATTCTTCAAGTTACCCTAAGAGCCAGGAAAACAACAATAAAACAAAGAAAAATCCAGACTATGTAGTAAAAGACAGGAAGACACCAACATTATGAAAATAATAATACAACAGATTAAAGATGAAACACTAAAACCAAAATTGTAAATGAGACAAATGATTAAAAGAAAACTCTCACAGATACAGACATATCTAAAATAAAGTGACTCATGCGCTTGGGTGGCTCAGCTGGTTAAGCACCTGCCTTCAGCTCAGGTCCCTGACCCCAGACTTCTGGGGTGGAGCCCCGCACCGGGCTCCCTGCTCCACGGGAAGCCTGCTTCTCCCTCTCTTCCTTGCTCTCGCTCTCACTCTTCCTCTCAAAAAATCTTTTTAAAAAATGAAATAAAATAAAGTGACTCAAAAAGATTGAAAACAAAAGGATAAACAGAGACAAACCAGGCAGATACTAACAAAGAAGCTGTCGTTTTTTTTTTTTAATAAGGTGTGAAGACAAAATAGGGTACTTTATGAACAACAGTATCACCCACAATGAAGAAAGAATCCTCATGTACCAAAAACACCAAGATAATTTTTCAAAACTGAGTATGAAAGGGAAAATGTAAACCACTACTTTAGTTGGGAGTCTTCAACTCACCATCAAAGAAAAAGCAAATGCAAACCAAATACATAATAATAAAAATGAATTTTTTTAAAGTAATAATATTGCTCCAGTAAATAAATGGCTTTATCATACTCAATGCTATATACCTATAAATCCATGTCCTGCCACCCCAATGTCCTAGCCCCTCACAACTACTGTTTTCTGTTTCTATGGATTTGCCTATTCCGGATATTTCATATAAATGAAAACATAATATGCGCCTTTTTGTGTCTGTCTTCTTTCCCTTAGCATAATGTTTTCAAGGTTCATCCATGCTATAGCATGTACCAATACATCCTTCTTCCAGACTTTTTACAAGAAAAATAAAACACTATGTAATTAAAAACACAGTGAATATTTTGTTGCTAGCAGCTGCAAGCATTCCTTTCAGATACATTTGCATATGTTCATTGTTTGTAACTGCAACAAACCACCTTTTAAAGAGATAAGAAAACAAAATTAGCAATATTCTATCTCCCAAACAATTAACATGACTTTGAAACACAAGCTGATATCCACTTTTCTATTATCGGCACCATCATAATAAATTGCCCTGTGTCCATCAACTTGTGCTTCAATAAAGGTAAAACAGTATTTCCTCATAAACATCTAACAGAGACCTTTAACAAGGAGTAAATATTCTGTTTTTCAAGATTATCACAGTAAATGTCAAATTCAGTAATGTCATCTACAATATTACACTTTATTACTTATTGAGATTTTTCAGATTCTGTCTAATCTTACATTGTATGTCACCAGCCAAAAGTTCTCTAAAAGAACTTTTAGAGACCCAGAGCATTTGACAAAATCCAATACCCATTTATGATAAAAGCTTCTGAGACCCAGACTCCAGCAAAACGTAAACGAAAGACAGCTTTACCTGAGAGAAGCTGCCACCAGAGCCAGCTGTCACTCACTTTGTCCTTCGTGTTCTACATCCCAAGCACAGCTATTCTACCCACAAAGCCCCCCTCTTCTGAACCCTCACAATACTCCTAGTTCACAGTATTTCAGCACAACCACTGATTTCCATTAAATGTTTCATGTAAATAAAATGTGTCTCCTAAAATTCTTATTATATATAGTTTAGGCACATTAAAGGTACTAATACAAACAGGAACTACCTTATACATCTCTTGAATCTTCCTGAGTGCCTAGATAAATAATTTTAAAATAAACAGAGTAAATTACAATCCTTCCCACTTCTGGTTCCTTAACCTCCATGAGGCCCAGTCACGGCAAAGGGGAGACACTTTGAATAGGATGAAAGACAGAAGTTTAAAATCGACTGGACTTGATTTTTCAATATGTGAGAGTGACCATAAAACTATTAGATGAGCCAAAGTTGTCACCAAAGGAAGGGAACAGAGATCCAACAAAGGATCCTTGCGAGCAGCAGTGGGAGAAAATGAAACTGCTTTACAACTATTTCCTACCAAGTTTACCCACACAATAACCAGTTAAGTACGACCTCTGAACGATACTAAGTCTTCCTTCCAGGAGAGGAACAGCTCTCCACTAATTATCTTCTTTGATTTTTTTAAATCAGAGTAGTTTTCCTCATATAGATCAGGTACATGTTTTGTTAGCTTTATACCTAAGCACTTTTTTCTTCATGCTAATGTTAATGGTGTATTTTTAATTTCAAATTCCAATTTTTCATCCCGGTATACAGGACAGCAACGGACTTTTGTGTATTAACGTTGTATCTTAATGTCTTGCTATAATCTATTAGTCCCAGGAGTTCTATTGTTGTTATTAACTTTCTGGGATTGTCTACCTAGACTATCATGTCATCTCTGAATGAAGACAGTTTGCTTTTTCTCTCCCCAATTTGTAAACCTATCAGTTCCTTTCCTTTTCTCACTGCATTAGCTAGGACTTCCACAAAAAAGCAGTGATAAAAGGGGACATCCTTGCCTTGTTTCTGATCTTAGTTGGAAAGCTTTTGGTTTCTTCATTAGTGTGATATTAGCTGTAGATATTTTGTGGATGTTCTTTATCAAGTTGAGGAAGTTCCCCTCTATTCTTGGTTTATTGAGAGCTTTTATCATAAATGGGTATTGGATTTTGTCAAATGCTCTCTCCGATAGGATATTAATAGGATTATATGCTATTTCTTCTTGAGTCTGTTGATGTGATGGATTACACCAAGTGATTTCTGAATGTAGAACCAGCCTTGCATA
This sequence comes from Eumetopias jubatus, assembly GCF_037043125.1. Taxonomy (NCBI): domain Eukaryota; kingdom Metazoa; phylum Chordata; class Mammalia; order Carnivora; family Otariidae; genus Eumetopias; species Eumetopias jubatus. The sequence goes on from NW_028274890.1 coordinate 712,423, forward strand.
CTTGGATTAAATCCCACTTGGTCGTGGTGTATAATAATTCTTTTGATACGCTACTGCATTTAGTTTGCTAATATTTTCTTGCAGAACTGTGCATTTATGCTCACAACAGATACTGGTCTGTAGTTTTCCTTTATTGCAATGTTTTTGTCCAATTTTAGTATTAAGGTAATGCTGGCATCCTAGAATGAGCTAGAAGTGTTCGCTCTGCTTCTATTTTCTGTTCAAGATTACAGAGAATTGGTATCACATCTTCCTTAACCATTTGGTAGAATTCACTGGTGAAACCATCTAGGACTGTTTGGAAGGTCAATTGCTGATTCAATTTCTTTAAAAGATACAGGCCTACTCAGATTATCTGTTTCTCATTCTATTACACTTTATTTGATTTCTACCATTCCTTTGTTCTTAAAGTTTCCATCTCTTTGCTTACATTATCCATCTGTTCTTGCATATTGTACACTATTTCCATTACCACCCTTGGCATATTAATTAGTTATTTCAAATTCGGGCTTTATAAACCCCAAGTCTCTGTCATATCTAAATCTGCTTCTGATGCTTGCTTTGTATCTTTCAACTGTATATTTTGCCTTTTGGTTCTTAAATTTTTTCATTAAAAGTCAAGGCATTATAGGGGCACCTGGGTGACTCAGTCAGTTAAGCATGTGCCTTTGGCTCAGGTAAGATCCCAGGGTTCTGGGATCGAGCCCCACATCGGGCTACCAGCTCAGCGGGGAGCCTGCTTCTCCCTCTCCCTCTGGTGCTCCCCCTGCTTGTACTTTCTCTAACTGCCAAATAAATAAACAAACTCTTTTTTAAAAAAGACATTATACTAGAGGAGCTAGGGAAAAAACAGCAAATAAAGCCTAAACCCAGCAGGAGAAGAGAAATAATAAAGATCAGAGCAGAAATCAATGAAATAGAAACCAAAAGAACAGTAGAACACATCAACGAAACTAGGAGCTGGTTCTTTGAAAGAATTAACAAGATTGATAAACCCCAGGCCAGACTTATCAAAAAGAAAAGAGAAATGACCCAAATCAACAAAATCAGGAATGAAAGAGGAGAGATCACAACCAACACCAAAGAAATACAAACAATTATAAGAACATATTATGAGCAACTATACGACAGCAAATTAGATAACCTGGAAGAAATGGATGCATTCCTAGAGATGTATCAACTACCAAAACTGAACCAGGAAGAAATAGAAAACCTGAACAGACCTATAACCACTACAGAAATTGAAGTAGTCATCAAATATCTCCCAACAAACAAAAGCCCAGGGCCAGATGGCTTCCCAGGGGAATTTACCAAACATTTAAAGAAGAATTAATACCTATTCTCCTGAAACTGTTCCAAAAAATAGAAATGGAAGGAAAACTTCCAAACCCATTTTATGTGACCACCATTACCTTGATCCCAAAACCAAAGACCCCATCAAAAAGGAGAATTACAGACCAATATCCTTGATGAACACAGATGCAAAAATTCTCACCAAAATACTAGCCAATAGGATCCAACAGTACATTAAAAGGATTATTCACCATGACCAAGAGGGATTTATCCCTGGGCTGCAAGGCTGGTTCAACATCCACAAACCAATCAATGTGATATAACATATTAACAAAAGAAAGAACAAGAATCATTTGATCCTCTCAATAGATGCAGAGAAAGTATTTCACAAAGTACAGCATCCCTTCTCGATCAAAACTCTTCAGAGTATAGGGATAAAGGGTACATACCTCAATATCATAAAAGCCATCTATGAAAAACCTACAGAGAATATCATTCTCAATGGGGAAAAACTGAGAGCTTTCCCCCTAAGGTCAGGAACGTGGCAGGGATGTCCACTATCACCACTGCTTTTCAACATATTACTAGAAGTCCTAAACACGGCAATCAGACAACAAAATCAAAGGCATCCAAAACAGCAAAGAGGAAGTCAAACTCTCACTCTTTGCAGATGATATGATACTGTATGTGGAAAACCCGAAAGACTCCACCCCAACACTGCTAGAACTCATACAGGAATTCAGGAAAGTGGCAGGATATAAAATCAATGCACAGAAATCAGTGGCATTCCTATACACCAACAAGACAGAAGAGAGACAAATCAAGGAGTTGATCCCATTTACAATTGCACCCAAAACCATAAGATACCCAGGAATAAATTTAACCAAAGAGGCAAAGGATCTGTACTCAGAAAACTATAAAATACTCGTGAAAGAAATTGAAGAAGACACAAAGAAATGGAAAAACGTTCCATGCTCATGGATTGGAAGAACAAATGTTGTGAAGATGTCAATGCTACCTAGAGCAATCTACACATTCAATGCAATCCCCATCAAAATACCATCCACTTTTTTCAAAGAAATGGAACAAATAATCCTAAAATTTGTATGGAACCAGAAGAGACCCCGAACAGCCAGAGGAATATTGAAAAAGAAAAGCAAAGCTGGCGGCATCACAATTCCGGACTTCCAGCTCTATTACAAAGCTGTCATCATCAAGACAGTATGGTCCTGGCACAAAAACAGACACATAGATCAATGGAACAGAATCGAGAGCCCAGAAATGGACCCTCAACTCTATGGTCAACTCATCTTGGACAAAGCAGGAAAGAATGTCCAATGGAAAAAAGACAGTCTCTTCAACAAATGGTGTTGGGAAAATTGGACAGCTGCATGCAGAAGAATGAAACTGGACCATTTCCTTACACCACACACAAAAATAGACTCCAAATGGTTGAAAGACCTAAATGTGAGACAGGAGTCCATCAATATCCTAAAGGAGAACACAGGTAGCAACCTCTTCGACCTCAGCTTCTTCCTAGCAACATCGCCAAAGGCAAGGGAAGTAAGGGCAAAAATGAACTATTGGGATTTCATCAAGATAAAAAGCTTTTGCACAGCAAAAGAAACAGTCCACAAAACCAAAAGACAACCGACAGAATGGGAGAAAATATTTGCAAATGACATATCAGATAAAGGGCTAGTATCCAAAATCTATAAAGAACTCATCAAACTCAACACCCAAAGAACAAATAATCCAATCAAGAAATGGGCAGAAGACATGAACAGACATTTTTCCAAAGAAGACATCCAAATGGCCAACAGACACATGAAAAAGTGCTCAACATCACTCAGCATCAGGGAAATCCAAATCAAAACCTCAATGAGATACCACCTCACACCAGTCAGAATGGCTAAAATTAACAAGTCAGGAAACGACAGATGTTGGAGGGGATGCGGAGAAAGGGGAACACTCCTACACTGTTGGTGGGAATGCAAGCTGGTGCAACCACCCTGGAAAACAGTGTGGAGGTTCCTAAAAATGTTGAAAATGGAGCTACCATACGATCCAGCAATTGCACTACTGGGTATTTACCCCAAGGCTACAAATGGAGGGATCCGAAGGGGTACGTGCACCCCGATGTGTATAGCAGCAATGTCCACAATAGCCAATCTGTGGAAAGAGCCAAGATGTCCATCGACAGATGAATGGATAAAGAAGATGTGGTATATATACACGATGGAATATTATGCAGCCATCAAAAGGAATGAGATCTTGCCATTTGCAACGACGTGGATGGAACCGGAGGTTGTTATGCTGAGTGAAATAAGTCAATCAGAGAAAGACATGTATCATATGACCTCACTGATATGAGGAATTCTTAATCTCAGGAAACAAACTGAGGGTTGCTGGAGTGGTGGGGGGTGGGAGGGGTGGGGTGGCTGGGTGATAGGCATTGGGGAGGGTACGTTCTATGGTGAGCGCTGTGAATTGTGCAAGACTGTTGAATCACAGATCTGTACCTCTGAAACAAATAATGCAATATATGTTAAGAAAAAAAAAAGAAGATAGCAGGAGGGGAAGAATGAAGGGGAGTAAATCGGGGGAGACGAACCATGAGAGATGATGGACTCTGAAAAACAAATTGGGGGTTCTAGAGGGGAGGGAGGTGGGGGAATGGGTTAGCCTGGTGATGGGTATTAAAGAGGGCACATTCTGTGTGGAGCACTGGGTGTTATATGCAAACAATGAATCATGGAACACTACATCAAAAACTAATGATGTAATATATGGTGATTAACATAACAAAACTAATGATGTAATGTATGGTGATTAACATAACAAAATTTAAAGAAAAAAAAGACATTATATAGAGGGTAAGAGGAACTAGGGTAAATAGGTCTTCAGTGAGGTTTATGTTTATCTGGCTGTGAGCTGGGCTGTTTACTGTTTGATGAAGCTGTAGGAGCCAGAGGCTAGAATGTCCTCTAGGGTGCTTGGTTTTGTCTCCCCTGTTGCCTCTGGTTTTCTATAGACTTCCTCTTAAAGAGAGTCTGAGCCTTGCAGTTCTTTTAGCTGTAATCCCCTGTTATTATACAGAAGCCTGACTGATATGGTAGAAAGGGGTGGTTCTGGTAAAAACAATTTCCCTCGAGAGCAGGCCTTTTGTCAAGGTGAACAAAATGTTCTGGTTATTTTCCAGAATGGTTACTTTCCCTCCCCCCTGCCAGAAGCACTAGGGGACTTTTTTTTTTTTTTTTTACCTGAGAACCCAATAGAGCTCTTAGAAGTAAAACTCATTAAAGTGTAGAAGCACCCCCTATGAAGACTAGACCTCTGGAGGTTCAAACTCTGGTTAGTCCACACTAAACCTCCATCAATTAATTAATTACAGCTTAAGTGTTCCTACCAGTACTAGCTACTTAGCAGGCTTCTGCTATATAGGCTTTTGTTCTGGGTAAGCTATGATTCTAGGTACCCACATCTCTTTCCAGTTTTCAAGGCAGCAATGTGCCCTATGATCTCAATTCTCTGACGAATCTAAGAAGAGCTGCTGATTTTCCAGTTCTTCAGCTTTTCTCACTATTGGGAGTTTGGGAATGATGACTCCAAGCTCTTTTCAAATTGGACTGGAAACCAGAAGTCACCTATATGTTTTATTGTTTTAGCTCTTAGCTTTAGGTCTTTGATTTACTTGGAAATTATTTTTTGTGTATGGTGTATATGATGTAAAATACTGTTTTAAAAATACTTATTCTCTTGGAGAACTCTCTTGGATTCATCATTTGGCAGCTGCTTGGGATCTTCCTCTGATATGCAGTCTCTGCATAGACTTAATCCAGATGAGTTATGCCAGGGCTTCTTTCTAACTTATTCTGTTTTACTTTTAATTTTAAATATAAGTTTCTGGTTGGCAGAGTAAACATTATTTTAATCATTTTTTAAAAAAACACAAGGTGTAAGATCATAATGGAAAGTGCTTTCTCCCCCACTTTAATACTAAGTAGTTTGGAATGATCTATCCTTTAATCTCTTAATGTGCCTATTTTTTTTAAAGAGAAAGGAATTCAGTTATTACAATGTTCCAATTAAATTAATATAAGCATTTCCTACTAAGGCAACTTATAATAGAAAACAAGCATTACTTGTAAGAGGCTATTCAAATTGTGTTGATTATGTAATTATTTCTGTGCTTATGTATTTTTTGGCAGTTAGTCTAAAAGAGAGTTCCTCCACCCTGGCACTCTTAACATTTTAGGCCAAATAATTCCTTGTTGCTGTGAGGGTCCTTGCAATGTAGGAGTTTAGTATCATCTTGGTCCTCTACCCACTAGATGCCAACACATAATCCACCCCTCAAGTTGTTACACTACTACATGTTTTCTGGGGGGGTGGGGAGGGGACCCAGTTGAGAACCAGTGGTCTAAGAAATGAATGCTAAATGTGGAAAAAAGAAATAATGTAAAAATTATATTACTTCGTTTTAATTTTTTCAAATAATGTAAATTTTCAAGTGAAGGAATGGAAGCTAAATCTCTAAGGAATGACTTAAAAATTGTTGTGTCATTGTGCAAGACTGTTGAATCACAGATCTGTACTTCTGAAACAAATAATGCAAGATATGTTAAGAAAAAAGAAAAAGAAGAAGATAGCAGGAGGGGAAGAATGAAGGGGAGTAAGTCGGAGGGGGAGACGAACCATGAGAGACGATGGACTCTGAAAAACAAACCGAGGGTTCTAGAGGGGAGGGGGGTGGGGGGATGGGTTAGCCTGGTGATGGGTATTAAGGAGGGCACGTTCTGCATGGAGCACTGGGTGTTATGCACAAACAATGAATCATGGAACCCTACATCAAGAACTAATGATGTAATGTATGGTGATTAACATAACAATAACATATATATATACATACATATATATATATATATATATATATATACATTGTTGTGTCAGAGATATACATGCATGTGATATACAGACCTCAAGGAAAGACTGCCAGGGGCGCCTCGGTGCCTCGGTTGGTTAAGTGGCCGACTCTTCGTTTCTGCTCAGGTCATCATCTTGGGGTTGTGAGATCAAGCCCCACATCAGGCTCCGCATTCAGCGTGGAGTCTACTTGAGATCCTCTCTCTCACTCTCCCTCTGCCCCTCCCCCTGCTCACACAAACTCTCTCTCAGGAAAAAAAGTATTAAAAAAAAAAAACTTCCATCCAACTCTCCTCCATAGGCAATCTGTTGTTTTCCTAAGCCATTTCCGTAATACTAGGAAATGTTTCAGTTTACTGACATTAACAATATATACTGACTACCCAATACAGAAGTTCAGAATTTACCGATTAGCTTTCTGATACTGAGGATTTACGCCAATCAATGACTATTACCACTACTACCTGTCTTCCACTTCCTCCTCTGGCATTTATTATATTATTACTCTTTGTTATTCTCTTGGGTAACCCGCTAAGGATTTAAATCTTTACTTCTTGTCTTACCAGTTTATTCCCAAAGGTGTAGCTGACAGATGTCTTCCTGCTCCTAAATTCTCTAGTAGCTGCTATTACATTATTGTGATTATTAACATCATAAGTAGTAAAAAAAAAAAAAACTAATTATCTAACAATAGATGAATGGTTCTCTTTAGTTTTTCATGGTTTAAGATAATGAGACAAAGAAAATTTTAATGCATACAAGTCACATTTTTACACAAATGCAATATAAATTCCCAGGAATAAGGTTATTGAATCATAGTGTATAAATACTCCATCATATTGCTTTCCAGCATGGTTATTAGAATCCATTTTATTTTGTTCATATTGAAAATAGTGTTATTTTTTTCCCAATTACATAAATAAAAATCCTTACTAAAAATTCAATCAATTCAGGGGCACTTGGCTGGCTCAGTGGGTAGAACACGCAACTCTTCATCTCAGGGTTGTAAGTTCAAGCCCCACAGTGGGTATGGAGATTACCTAAAAATAAAATTTTTTTAAAAAATCTAATGTATTCAAAGAAGTATAAGGAAGAAAGTAAAAATATGAAATTCCACATTTAGTATAATCCTTCCTGTTTTTTTTTTTAAGATTTTATTTATTTGAGAGAGAGAGAACGAGAGATAGAAAGCACGAGAGGGAAGAGGGTCAGAGGGAGAAGCAGACTCCCCGCTGAGCTGGGAGCCCGATGTGGGACTCGATCCCGGGACTCCAGGATCATGACCTGAGCCGAAGGCAGTTGCTCAACCAACTGAGCCACCCAGGTGCCCCTTCCTGTTCTTTTTAAAAAATATTTAAGTAATGGGCGCCTGGGTGGCTCAGTTGGTTAGGCGACTGCCTTCGGCTCAGATATTCATAATACTAAAGACAAAAAAGGATTATTACATGAGTAATACTCCAAATGGCTGAAAGACCCAAATGTGAGACAGGATTCCATCAAAATCCTAAAGGAGAACACAGGCAGCAACCTCTTCGACCTCAGCTGCAGCAACTTCTTCCTAGAAACATCGCCAAAGGCAAGGGAAGCAAGGGCAAAAATGAACTATTGGGACTTCATCAAGATAAAAAGCTTCTGCACGGCAAAAGAAAGAGTCAACAAAACCAAAAGACAACCGACAGAATGGGAGAAGATATTTGCAAATGACATATCAGATAAAGGGCTAGTATCCAAAATCTATAAAGAACTTACCAAACTCAACACACAAAGAACAATGATTCAATCAAGAAATGGGCAGAAGACATGAACAGACATTTTTCCAAAGAAGACATCCAAACGACCAACAGACACAAGAAAAAGTGCTCAACATCGCTCGGCATCAGGGAAATCCAAATCAAAACCTCAATGAGATACCACCTCACACCTCATAGAATGGCTAAAATTAACAATTCAGGAAACAACTGATGTTGGCAGGATGTGGAGAAAGGAGAACCCTCCTACACTGTTGGTGGGAATGCAAGCTGGTGCAACCACTCTGGAAAACAGTATAGAGGTTCCTCAAAAAGTTGAAAATAGAGCTACCCTACGACCCAGCAATTGCACTACTGGGTATTTACCCCAAAGATACAAATGGAGGGATCCGAAGGTGTATGTGCACCCCGATATTTATAGCAGCATTGTCCACAATAGCCAAACTACGGAAAGAGCCAAGATGTCCACTTACAGATGAATGGATAAAGAAGATATGGTGTATATAGACAATGGAATATTATACAGCCATCAAAAGGAATGAAATCTTGCCATTTGCAACAACGTGGATGGAACTGGAGAGTATTATGTTGAGCGAAATAAGTCAATCAGAGAAAGACATGTATCATATGACCTCACTGATATGAGGAATTCTTAATCTCAGGAAACAAACTGAGTGTTGCTGGAGTGGTGGGGGGTGGGAGGGATGGGGTGGCTGGGTGAAAGACAGTGGGGGAGGGTACGTGCTATGGTGAATGCTGTGAATTGTCTAAGACTGTTGAATCACAGACCTGTACCTCTGAAACAAATAATACATTATATTATACATATAATACATTATATGTTAAAAAAAAGAAGATAGCAGGAAGGGAAAAATGAAGGGGGGGAATTGGAGGGGGAGACAAACCATGAGAAACTATGGACTCTGAGAAAGAAACTGAGGGTTCTAGAGGGGAGGGGGGTGGGGGGATGGTTAGCCTGGTGATGGGTATTAAAGAGGGCACGTTCTGCGTGGAGCACTGGGTGTTATGCACAAACAATGAGTCATGGAACACTACATCAAAAGCTAATGATGTGATGTATGGTGATTAACATGATAAAAAAAAAGAGTATATGAGGATTCACCGTGCTATTTTTGCAATGTTTCTATCACTCTGAATTAATTTTAAAAAATCAAAAAAAAGATTTTATTTATTTGTCAGAAAGAGAGAGAGCACACAAGCAGGGGGAGCAGCAGGCTCCCCGCTGAGCAGGGAGCCCAATGCAGGACTCGATCCCAGGACCCTGGGATCATGATCTGAGCCAACAGCAGATGCTTAACCAACTGAGCCACCCAGGCATCCCTAAGGTAGGTGTTATAATTCCTATTTTCACAGACAAGAAAAGAAACATTAAGGTTCCAAGAGATTAAGGAACTCACCCAGTAGCACACAGCTAGTAAATAGCAAATATATGACTGGAACCTACACTGCCCCAATCCAAACCCAACAAATCTACCTCCTTGTTCAGCTTTCAGCACTGTTGTGCAATAAAGAGAAGCTCAGGCTCTCAATAAGTTAAAATTTGGAGTTTTGAAAGAAAGTATTACACTATGAATAACAACGGTATAGGCCTCAATAATACATCTGATATTCAAATATACAACATCAATAAACTCATCCATGAATCCCATAGAATCACTATAGAATCATGAATTAGCATGCTAGTGAAACAATCCTGCTTGCAGTCCTGGATGGCCAGCTTTTTGTCAAATTCCATATTTAGTTATGGTGCTCTTTGAAAAATACACAGATTTGAGAAAAATTAAAATACTGTTAGATGAATGACTTCTAAAGGCCAAAAACTGTACTTTAAAGACTATGTGGGGCAGGTGGCACCTAGGTGGCTCAATCGGTTAAGCATCTGACTCTTGGTTTCGGGTAAGGTCATGATATCAGGGTCATGAGATCAAGCCCTGTATCAGGCTCTGTGCTGGGAGCCTGCTTAAGATTCTTTCCCTCTGCCTCTGCCCCTCCCCCCCCACTCTCTCCTTCTCTCTCTAAAAAAAATTAATTTATTAAAGGATATGTGGAATGTTCCTGAAGCCTAAGCCCCGAAGACATGTGAAAAACTGATATTAAGTATCAGAATACTTTAACAATTCTATCTAGAGAATCTATGGCCTACACAACTGAAACACAAGTTTTATTATGAGTACTGCCACAAAAAGACCCACAAAGAAAAGAAAATGATATTTTATTCCCTCTCCAACTTCAAGTTCCCCTCACACAATTTGAAGTCCATGCAAATTTAATTATACAAAGCTTTTTAAAAAAAAAAAATTTCTGGCACCACCAAATTTCAAGTCACTGCTGGTGGCGATGGGTCAGCAATGGAAAGACAAGTAAAGTGGGATGACAGAGAAGTAGTTTTTACAATGTCACCTCGGGAAGGCAAATCCGAGCTGCAGAGGGACCGCACTACCATCTGTGGGGGCAGGAGAAAAACAGGAACATAAAAGATAACAAGTGCTCTGACACAGAGCTAGGGTTCTCCACGCAGCAATCGGGAAAAGTCACCCAAAGCATCCCCCACCTCCAGCACACAAGTTCTTCTGTGCCAGTGGAATGATAGTGAGGAGTTGGGTCCCAGGAGTCAACAACTCTGAGCCAAAAATCAGAAAGACATCTGGATGAAAGAACAGACATAAGGAAATACTTCTCATAATGCATATTATTCAAAACAATCCAAAATGCATCACAAGGATCCCACTGAAATTCTAGGGAAGGGGATTCTGAAAATTCTAACATACAACAGATAACAGATATTAACTGTAAAATCAGAATTTATTGTCTTTATTGTGTACCCTTTTTGAACTGTTTCATCTTAAGTGTTAAAACATTTACAAGGGCTTTCAAAGATAAATTCTGAACTTTATCACCTCATGTGTGTTTTTTCTTATGATGTCTTAAGTTCTTTGAATTATCTTACCACCAAGGTTTTCAGAAAATTAACCTATATTACTATATTTGTATATAATCTTCAAAACCATATCATGAGTAAATATCTACAATTACCTTCTACAAATACAGTGCAGAATAAAACAAAAGCATACAGCTCTCAGAGTATATTCTATCCTACTGTATAAAATTAGCTTGGAAACAAAAGGAAAACTAACACTAGAAATCGTCCTGAAATGATACGGCATTCTTTGGATGCCTATACCTCTCAGGAAATGTACTTCCAATTATCACTTAAGATGGAAAGAATAAAAAGAAAAAAAAAATCTTACATGCAATCAGAAATGCCTCAGTCTCCTTCAACCCCAAGTAAAAAACTAGAGAGAAGTGAAGTATACTCACAAGGAGAGCGGTGAAGGTCAAAGCCTCCTGATAAAGGATTCTGAGTGGCTGCTGTAACCAACTACCGCAACTGAGCACCTAACGTAAATTTATTACCTCATAGTTCTAAAGGTCACAAATCCAACATGGGTATCACTGGCTAAAATCAAGATGTCAGCAAGGCTAGTTCCTTCCGTGATGTGGACTCTAGGGAGAATCCATTTTCTTGACTTTTCCAGCTGCTAGAGGCTATTCAATTTCCTTACCTGCAGAGTGCTTCACTCCACCCTCCGCTTGTTGTCACATCTCCTTCTCTGACTCTGACTCTCCCACCTCCCTCTTAAAGGACCCTTGCGATTACACTGCATTCACCCAGATAACCTAGGACCATCTCTCCCTTAACACAATCACAGCTGCAAAGCCCTTCTGCCATTTATGATAACATACAGGTTCCAGAGATTCCCACACGAACATCTTCATGGGCTACTGTGCCACCTCCCAGAAGTTCATTTAATCCAGTTTAGCAAAATCAAATACAAAGAATCCTCTATACCTCTATCCCGTTCCTTTTTGCTCACCTATGTTATAAAGTCAATATATGTCAGCTATTGGATTTGTATCTACTATGCCGTTCAACTGTAAGACTTTACGGAACACACTGAGAAAGAGAAAAGCAGCCCCTGACATCTGGAAGCCCTGCTACTATCAGCTAGGCCTTGTTGCTACAAACTGGCTAGCAGCTCAGAGTGAGGCACTCACAGCTAGGTCTTGATGATTCTCCTCTTGAAAATAAACAACTTCAGAGAACATCAACATCAGAGAAGGGCACTCTGTGACCATAATGGACAAAGAATAAACATCACTCTGTAATCATGCCTGAACAAAGCCAAAAACATGAATACCATCCAAATCATAAAAATGACTAAATATCTCCCCACCATGGCTTACATGAATGACTTGCTTCTTATTAACAATAAGTTTTAAGTTCAACCCACCCAGTCTTCTTTCCTTCTATATAAGATTAAGATACTCAATCATAGAATTATCTCTGCTTCCTAACAGCATCCAATACAAATCAAAGCCCCATTTCTTTGAACTCTTTCCAAATCACCCCACACAAGCCCAAATCCTATTTTTAAAAGTTCCTTTCAAATGCTCTCTTATTGAAACACCCCACAATTCCCAATGGTGTGCATTTTCCCTTACTGCAACATGCAATCAACCCAACTTGTCCAACTACCAGTATATTCCTGGTGGTCTTTGGCTGGAGAGCAGTGACAAAGCTCAGAAAAAACTTACAGACCTCCAGACACCTGCATTTCAAATTTAGATACAAGACTGATGATTGGCTCCCATCTTCTGCCCGACCTCTATTCTCAAGAGGGAAGGGCTAAAGTTTTTATCTGCAGTACATGGAGTGAGCCATGGAGATGAAGGCAAGACCCTGGTAGAAAAAGGCAGGTAAACTGACCTAGGGAAGCAGTAGAGAGAGCATGATTCCTGGCATCTCCAGTATATCCCCACTCTATGTGGCCAAAAGGAAGCCAAGAAAATTAGAGGGTCCTAAAATCTCCCCTGTTGTAAAAGTCCTAGTGAACCCCAGAACTGCACCAAAAATACTACACCAAGTTAGGGAGCTTAAACCATAGCCAGAATAAGGAAGAATTTAAATTGTGCAGCTAGACCCCAAAATTCCCTGCCAGCTAGTTTCACCAGTTCTCCTTGGTCCTTTCATTAGCCTTACAACAAGCATTTTATGTAACCAATCTAGCTGGATCCGACATAACCCTGTTATGGTGGAGATTTAAACTTTATAAGACTGTAAATATAGTACAGGCTATGAAATCAGCCTGCCTGGATTCAAACTCTCGTTCCATCACACGCTGACTATGCCACCTTGGCTACATGCTGCGAAATACCTACTTCATATGCTTGTTGTGAAACTCAAATGAGATACCTAGTAAGCACTCAATAAATGTTATTTATTATTAATTTAATGAAGGGATTATGAGGCTATTTTGGTACTGTTATGTATTACTCTGTGACCATTTTAAAGTAACAGCTATATCAGTGAAAGTGGCAACATAAGAAAACCATTTGGAACGTACCATCTAAGTAAATGCACTTGAAGAATAGAGTACTGGGGTGCCTGGGAGGCTCAGTCAGTTAAGCGACCAGCTCTTGATCTCAGCTCAGGTTTTGATCGCAGGGTTGTGAGTTCAAGCCCCATGCTGGGCTCCGTGCTAGGTGTGGAGCCTACTTAAAGAAGAGATGGACCAAAAGACAAGTGATGCTGTGCAACTATGGCAGGTATAAAGAACAGGAACATATAAATTACTCTCCATATTTCAGTTCTCCTGCTGGATACTTAACAAGCTCGAGTCAGTGGTTTAGTATCCTGGGTAACAGTTCATGTGTGCATACTATTTAAAAATAGGTTAATCAAAAGCAGGTCACACATGAACCAATGAAAAATTTGTGTATGAACCAAGGATTATAATTAATCCAATTCTGTGCACCTGAAGTTCAAAATAAAAAGGAAAAAAAAAAGCCAGCAACAGGAAGAAAGAAAATAGATCATTGCCACCTGGTTAATAGGTTTTAGCTACGTAATCATTGAAGTAATTGACAAGAGAACTCAGATATTCATAATACTAAAGACAAAAAAGGATTATTACATGAGTATTTATAAGTTAAACACTACACAATATACAAAAATTAACTCAAAATGGATCAAAGACCCCAAATGTAAGAGTTAAAACTCTTAAGAAGAAAACATAGATAGAAATCTTCATGACATTAGATTTGGTGATGATTTCTTTAATATAACACCAAAAACACAGGCAAAAAAAGAAAAAAAAGATGTATAAAATGAACTTCATCAAAATTAACAACTGCGGTGCATCAAAGAACATCATCAATAGAGTAAAAGGCAACCCACAGAATGGGAGAAAATATTTGCAAATTGATATTTAATAAGGGATTAATATCCAGAATATATAAAGAACTCCTGAAAGTCAACAACAAAACAACCCAATTCAAAACGGGCAAAGGATTCAAATAGATATTTCTCCAAAGAAGATATACAAATGGCCAGGAAGAACATAAAACAGTGCTCAACATCACTAACCATCAGGGAAATGCAAATAAAAGCCACAATGAGATACCACTGCACACCCGTTAGGATAACAATTATATTTTAAAACAACACGTGTTAGTGGAGAAACTGGAATCCTGGAGCGCTGCTGGTGGGACTGTGAAATGGTACAGCCACTGCAGCAATTTTTCCCAAAAAAATTAAACGTAGAATTTTTTTATATGATGCCACAATTCCACTTCTCGGTATACACATACCTAAAAGAACTGAAAGCAAGATTTCCAAGAGGTATTTGTATTTGTACACCTGTGTTCATAGTAGCACTATTTACAAAGGCCAGGAAACAACCCAAATGTCCAGTGATGAATGAATGGGTAAACAAAATAGGGTTATGTCCATACAAGTGAATATCATCCAATGTCAAAAAGGAAAAAAATTCGGACACATGCTACGAGATGCATGAAACCTGAAAACCTTATGCTGATTGAAATAAGCCATACATGAGAGGACAAATACTGTACGAGTCCACTTATATGATAACTGGAATAGTCAGATTCATAGAGACATAAGTAGAATGGTGGTTACCAAAAGCCGGAAGAAGAAAGGAATGGTAAGTTAATGACTCATGGGGACAGTTTCAGCTTGGAATAACAGCAAAGTTCTAGAGATGTGCAGTGGTGACGGTTGCACAAGATGTGAATGTACTTAATGCCACTGAATTGTACACTTAAAAATGTTAACCACATGCGATGTATACTGTATCAGAAAGGTAAAACTTACAGCATTACATGGCAAAACCAAAAAAGAGTTAACTAAGAATTGGCAGCATGTCCTAGAAAAAACTCAAGTATCTATGTTCACTCTAAATATGAATAATTTGAGAAAAGAATGCCAAAGACGGGAAACCCAGTGAACGTGCTCACTTCTGCACAGCTTCTGTAGAGGGTGGAGTACGTTCACCACCCAGAGGTGCTGGCTCAGAGGAAGCTGGGGTGACAAGGGGCAGAACTAAGGAACTTTAAAATCAGTGCCAAAACTAAGTCGTTTTCAGAGTGGCAAAGGTAATAAAGCTCCTGGCTACTATGAGTCTTTTTCTCAATCCAAATGACAGAATATCTAATTAATTAAAAAGTAAAGCCGAAAACAAATAGCTCAATGGAACAGCATGGATTACAAAATTAAACCCCACGATTATAGTTACCTAAGTCATGACAAAGGTCCTAAATGGTGCTAAAGCAACTGGACATCCAGGTGGGGGGAAAAAAAAAGACTCCTACCTCAAAACATACACAAAAAATAAATTCCAGATGAACTGCAGATCTAAATGGGTGGAGAGGATCAATAAAGCATTTAAAGAAAACACAGAGAATACCTTCATAATTTTGGAATAGGCAAAGATTTCTTAAACAAGACACAGAAAGAACTGACCAGAAAACAATTTCTGTTAAAGTGAACTATATGAAAATTAAGAATTTCTCCTCAGAAGATATATCACTGAGTGTTAAAGCATCCACAAAATGGAAAAAAAATTGCAATACATATATTCGACCAAACTATCCTATTCGGAAAACATAAAAGTTGCAAATCAATATTTAAGATATTAAAGGACTAATTTAAAAATGGGGACAAGACTTGAAGATGCTTCACAAGAGTGGCAAATGACCGTAAGTATATGAAAAGGTACTCAAATTCATGAATCGTCAGGGAAGTGCGAACACAGTTTTTGTGCAATAAATATGAGACGCTTACTGCAATGGCTTACATTAGAAGAACGTGCTGAGCGTCGGTAAAGAGCAGCCAGCGGGCCCGGCGCGGAGCTGCGGGAGGGCACCGCGGCCGCGCACCCGGGAACCGGCAGGCAGGGGTCCCTCTCCGAGGCACAGCCCCGACCAGAGGCGCACACGGCCGGGCACCAGAAAACACGACGCGCTGCAGCCCAGGCCGGGGACTGCCGGAGCGCCCGTCGCGAGGGCGGAGAGCGGCTACAGCCACACGGCCACTCGCTCAGAGCGCTCTCTACCGCAAGCTACGACTGCGGCGGTCCCCCGGCTGCAGGGTCCAGAAGGGCCCGAAGGAGGCAACGCCACGGCAGAGCTTTCCCAGCCGCGGGCGAGCGCGGGGCTGACGGGCGAGCGCGGGGCTGACGGGCGGGCCGGCCGCTGGGCGAGGGGACGCGAACACGTACAACGGGCCCCGGGCCGGTACGAGACACAGAGCCGAGCACACTCCGCGCCGCGCGGCGGAAGGCAACCACAGCGGACGTCCCGGCGGCGCCGCAGCGACGGAACAGGGAGCCCCCGCGCCGCCGCCCGCGCCGCCGGGCTCCCCACGCAAACCCGCAGGGCTGAGCCAACGGCGCTCGGCAGTCCGCACAGCCCGCGCCGCGGCCGGGCCGGGCCCGCCCCCGGGTCCAGACGCGCGCTCCGAGAAGGGCGCCGAGGGGACCACGCAGGTGCTCCCCGCCGGGAGGTCCGCCCGCCCGACGGCACGGCGCTGCGCCCCCCGGAGCTCCGGCGCGGGGGGCCCGTGGAGGAGGCGGGGGCTCAGGGGCAGGGGGCACCCCGCACCGAGGGCAGGGGGCGCCGGGCGCGGCGGGGGGAGGGGCGGGAGGGGCGGGGGGCCCGGGCCGACTCACCGTGGTCTCCCGCACTTGGCTCTGGAAGTGCTGTTCCCGCGCCGACACCTCGTCCTGCCCCTCCATCCTCCCTCATGCCCGCCGCCGCGCCGCCCGCATCCGCGCGCTCCGCCGCACCATCGCCCGCCGGTCCGGGACGGGAGCGGACTGACAGCGGGCCGCCGTCCGCAGGGTCGGCTACCGCGACCCCCGCCGCCGCCGCCTCGGCCCCCTCGACCGCCTCAGCCGCCTCAGCCGCCTCAGCTGCCGCCCCAGCCGCCGCCTCAGGCGAAGCCGCTTTAGCTGCAGAGGGCGGGCGCGGGGCGGGGCTGGGGCGGGACCTGACGTCAGAGGAAGGCGCTTTTGCGTCAGAGGAGCACGCCGTGACGTCTGCGAACGGGAGCCGCCGAGGGGCGTGGCCTACGGGGGAGAGGAGGCGGGGCCACGCCCCCAGGAAGTGGAGGCCGGAGCCAGGCTGTCAGGACCAGCACCCGGCCCGGTGGGGACGGGGCGCGGGTCGGTTTGCTGGAACGGGTTCTTCCCTCTGTCGCAGTGGCAGGTGGGCGGCCGGCCACAGTCTCGGTGCAGTTGTTCCCGGCAGAAGGGAATCATCGTGGCCCGGCGCCCGGCCCCGCCGGCAGAGCACTGCGCAGGGTCAAGCCGGTCTCCCACGAAAACTTGGGCTCGGCCAAAGCAGGTCAAAGGCCAGGAGGGACTGGCTTCGGACACGTTTTGGGCGGACCCCTGGAACCCTGGCTTCTGTGGCTCTGCTAACGGGTTTGCCCGCTCGGGAAGCGTACATAGCCCTGAATGTGAGGCCCTTGCCAACTCGGTAGAGTCGCCTCCCTGCCCCCGGGGTGTTTTACGACCCCCCGGAGACCCTCAGCAGACGTTGATATTAGGGACCTCCAGACCTACCGAACACAGTCATTCATCCCCATGGTACGTTCAGTATCTTTTTTGGATTTTTTGGATTCTTGCCATGAAAAAAGTTTGAAGGAATATTTATCATTTTCCTTTTGGATTTATTTGACTATAAAGAAGTCATTTAAATTGCTATTGGCTGTGTGATGTTGGGGGCCATCTCTAATCGAAAATTCTAAGGAAGTAAAAATACCTAGAAATTGCCTTCAAATTATTTTAATGATATATGTGCATTTAGATTTTTCAGTATCTTTTGCAATTTTGAATTAAAAATGTTTTCATGACTCAAAAAAAAATGTTTTTAAGGTCTCCAAAAATCCTGTCAACCCCATATACTGTGCTTATGATGCAGTAGGCTGTAAACTGTTGGTAGTGGGAGGACTCAGAACATGAGGTTTGTTCTGAGGGAGTGCCCCTGCAGCCATAGGCTGATTAGAAACCAGGAATGCTTCCAACTGCTTAAATGCAGTGTTCACTTTTATTTTTAAAATGTCTCAGAATCCAAAAGAACCAGGGAAAGACAAAGTATCTGAGTCTGTTTTTAGAGACACCCGGATTCTGAGAGCTGGGTTAAATACTTGTCCAAAATGCTCTGCATAACTTCTGGGTTAATCTCTCCAGATCAGAGGGTAAGCAGATCAGATTTTAAGATGTAAGGTATTTAGGCGCATTCCACAAAGTGGGTGCATGTATTTCTGCTCTTTCTAACCCAACCTCCAAGCATGTAGAACTTTATGTTTTCTTCATCCCTTAGCCCAGGGTAGGAGGCTTCAAAAATGGCCAGAACCTCACCCCTCCCTATACATCCTCCTGTTTGCCTTGCCGTGTTGCCCCTCCTTCCATCAAGAAGTGGTGTTGCGGCGCCTGGGTGGCTCAGTCATTAAGCATCTGCGTTCGGCTCAGGTCATGATCCCAGGGTCCTGAGATAGAGCCCTGCATCAGCAGAAAGCCTGCTTCTCCCTCTTCCATTCCCCCCGCTTGTGTTCCCTCTCTAGCTGTCTCTCTCTGTCAAATAAATAAAATCTTTTTAAAAGGAAGTGAGGGAGGAAGGAAGGAAGGAAGGAAAGAAAGAAAGAAAGAAAGGGAAGGAAATGGAAGGGAAGAAGGGAAGGGAGAGGAGAAATGGTGTTTATTTTCCACCCCCTTGAATCTGGGCCTGAACAGGTGACTTGCTTTGGCCAGAAGGACAGCAGAAGCTATGAAGCTACTTTGAAAAGTGCTTGTGCATCAGGGCTGGTCCCTTCTTACCACCCCTGGGCATCCTCCAACCGCTACTGTGCAAGTAAGCCCCAACCAAGCTAGAGATAGGGATCCCAGTTTTCTCTGGCACCTATCTAACACACTCTTTTTTGCATCCCTCTAAAACATAAATCTTCCCAAAACAGTTTTTCTCCCCTGCTAAATGTACTGCAATGCAGTTATTCTCACTAACTGTAGAATTAAATTAAACTCCTTAACTTGGCATTCAGGAGCTTGACTTTGGGGCCCCACCCCACCCTTCCAGACATCCCCCCACTTCATTCCCTGAAGAGCTCTTGGCTACAGCCTGGCTTCCTCCCCTCTCCAATCCCCAATTCCAAGGGCCAGCCCCTTTACTTACTCCATATCCTCTTTCCTACTATTCAGAGTCAGTGCTACCCTTCAGCGTTCCCACCAAGACCTTACTTCTCCGAAAAGGGAACCCTCTTACACTGCTGGTGGGAATGCAAGCTGGTATAGCCACTCTGGAAAACAGTATGGAGTTTCCTCAAAAACTGAAAATAGATCTACCCTACGACCCAGCAATTGCACTACTAGGTATTTACCCAAAGGATACAAACGTAGTGATCCAAAGGGGCACCTGCACCCCAATGTCTATAGCAGCAATGTCCACAACAGCCAAACTATGGAAAGAGCCCAGATGTCCATCAACAGATGAATGGATAAGGAAGATGTGGTTCATATATACAATGGAATATTATGCAGCCATCAAAAGGAATGAGATCTTACCATTTGCAACAACATGGATGGAACTAGAGGGTATTATGCTGAGCGAAATAAGTCAATCAGAGAAAGACAACTATCATATGATTTCACTCATGTGGAATTTAAGAAGGAAAAAAAGATCATAGGAGAAGGCAGGGGAAAAATAAAATAAGATGAAATCAGAGAAGAGACAAACCATCAGACTCTTAACTCTAGGGAACAAACTGAGGGTTGCTGGAGGAGCAGTGGCTGGGGGATGGGGTAACAGGGTGATAGGCATTAAGGAGGACATGTGATGAAATGAGCACTGGGTGTTATATCCAAATGATGAGTCAATGACCTCTACCCCAGAAACTAATAATACATTATGTGTTGATTGATTTAATTTAAAATAAATAAATAAATTAAAAAGACCTGTCTTCTCCACAAAGTCTTTCCTGATGATTCCAGACACTTCATTCACACATTCATCCCAAACTGTGGGGACACGATGGAAAGACTGCTGGGGTTCCTGGGTGGCTCAGTTGGTTAAGCATCTCACTTCGGCTCAGGCCATGATCCCAGAGTCCTGGGATCAAGTCCCGCATCAGGCTCCCCTGTCAATGGGAAGTCTGCTTCTCCCTTTCCCTCCGTCCCTCTCCCCTGCTTGTGCTCCCTCTCTCTCTCTCTTTCTCAAGTAAATAAAGTCTTAAAAAGAGAGAGAGAGAGAAAGGGAGAAAGAAAGGAAAGAAGGAAGAAAAGAAAAGAAAACTGCTTCAGTCCCTGCTCTCACAGAGGTCACAATCCAAGGGTAAAGCAGAAAGCTTACAGAGGTTATGTTGCTAGCCATTCATTTGGCCCTTAGCACACATGCCCTTGTATCTGTGTCTAGTGACAGTCAACATATAAGCTCTTTAAGGTCTAGAATATCTTTTCTTGCATCTTGTAAACATCTGTGTACTTCCTGCAATACCTGATAGAATGCCTTGCACAAAGTAGACACCTAACAAATATTTCTTGGTCAGTAGGCTGGTTGCCCTGAGAAATTTCCCAGACTTCTTCACATCTCAGTATGTCTTCAAATTTCTATATGGATGTAAATAATTGCCTGGGCCATGCTGGTGCTTCCAAACTTACCGTTCACGGACATCCGTGATGAAAGGCCATGCTTGTCACTGTGTCCTCTGGCTTCACTGCCATGTCATGTCTTTGAAACTGCTCCAATTCCAGGTAATTCCCCTCGCTTCACTAGGCCTTGCTTTGATTTTCTTGGTCATGATGAAATCAAAGTTTTGAGAGAGAAGGTGACAGAGACCATTTTTTTTAACCTCTTTATGCCCTATACAAAACCAAGCCAAGCAGTACTGAGATGTACCCTGTATTCCTTCCAGGCTCTGTCAGAGAGGAGCTTTGTCTTTTTCCCTTAGCCAAATACAGCAAGAGAGATGAACAAGAAAAAGTCGAGAAACAGCCCAGCTATCCCTCTGCAGTGGAATGGGGAAATAAACTGTGATGTGTTCATGCAATGGAATAATCCCCTGGGGTAAAAAAAATCAATGAGCTACAGCTGCAAGCAACAATATGGACAAATCTCTGAAACAGTGTTGAGCAAAAGGCCAAACACTGCCTACTGTATGATTCCGTCTGTGTGAAGTCCCAAACCGTACAAAACAAAACAAGGTATTACTGAGGGATACAAACATGTAGTAGAATTATAGAGAAAAAGGGGCAAGGATAAACTTCCAGGAAGGAAGGTCAGGGCAGAGAACAGCGGGAGGTGCTCAGGGGGCCGCAGAGGTGACTGTGCTCATTGCTAAGACTTGCATCTGGACCCTGGATGGGGCTGTTGCCACTTGCATAATGGATCCCCCACAGGGGATCCCCCTCACGTCACTGCAACGGGTCTCTCTAACTGGAGGAGCCTGGGTCACGTGGCTACACCCGAGTTGCAAAGGAAGTGAGTATGGGATATTTTTGGCTTCTTTTTTGGGATGGAGTCCCTGCCTCACAGGATATGGGATTCTCATAACATGGAAAGGGGCTTCGGATATGATTCAGCCTAAAGGAATTATTTGGTCCAAATACAAAGTTCTCTGGTGCCCCAGCATAACCAAAGTATAAAATTTAGACTCTCTAGAGAAACAGATGGACTTTAGGGTTTTGTTAAGTGATAACCAGCCAGCGCTGTGCTGGAGACCAGCTCTCAAACAGCAGTTGTTAATTTTTAGGAATTTTGTGAGCCAATTGTTAAACATAACCATTATTTCAAGCTAAGTTATATAAACTTACATTCAAGTTATATTTTTAAGGGACGCCTGGGTGGCTCAGTCGGTTAATCGTCTGCCTTCGGCTCAGGTCATGATCCCAGAGTGCTGGGATCGAGTCCTGCCTTGGGGTCCTTGCTCAGCACGGAGCTTGCTTTTCTCCCTGCTTGTGCTCGCTCTCTCTCTCTCTCTCTGATAAATAAACTCTTTTTTAAAATTTATATTTTTAAAAGGTAGCAAATATTCAAAAGCCATCATGTCTTAATTATCTTATACTTCACTCTCCGCTGTGCTCCTAAAGTTACTTCAGTCTACAGCAATGTGTTACTCTTCTTTCAGTGACCTCACTTTGGCAGCTGGAATCAGCCATGGTGGGAGCATCTACGCCATGGAAATCAGCAAATGATACAAATCAGGGCCCTTTTTCCTCCCCCTTGTAGAGCAATTTTTAGTTATAGCATACCATGGAAGCTGCCAAAGTTTTGGAAATCACCTAAGTGAAGATTTTCCATATTGGGAGCTAATGTCAAACAACCAGCTGATCAAAGTCGGTGTCCTTGGAGGGAAATTGAGGGGAATGAGACACTCGTGGCTGATCGTCCCAGGTGTCTGGAGAGGTAGAGGGCTCCTACAGGGAAAATAGGATTTTCTCAGGAAAACAGTTCTAACCCCATGAGAGTACAACTAGGTTTCACATTGATCACAACTCACCAGTGGTTTGTGTATTTGTTGGTTTTCTAAAGGGCCAAGATGAAATCACTGTTCCCTGTCACGGGAGAAGCAGCAAGCAGGTCTAGGTGCAGAGAGGAGATAGACCTCGTGGGAGGGTATCAGTCTCCCGGAGACGCCACCACAGTGTGCCCCAGACCGAGCAGATTAACAGAATCTTAATTTCTCCAAGCTCTGGAGGCTGGAAGCCTGACTTGAAGGCGACAGCGGGGCTAGCTGTCCTGAGGCTCTCTCCTTGGCGTGTGGATGGCTGTCTTTGTGTGTCATCCGTCTGTGTGTCTGTCTCATCTCTTCTTACAAGGACACCAGACACATTGAACTAGGGCCCTCCCATATGACCTCATTTAACTTAATCACCTCTTTGTGTTTTTTGTTTTGTTTTGTTGGGGTTTTTTTTAGAGAGAGAGAGAGAGAGCAGGGGTAGGGGGTGGTAAGAGAGGGAGAGAGAGCAGCGAATCCCAAGCAGCCTCCATGCCCAACGTGGAGCCCAAGACAAGGCTAGATCTTACAACCCTAAGATCACAACCTGAACCAAAATCAAGAGTCGGACGCTAAACCAACTGAGCCACCCACGTGCCCCAACGGAATCACCTCTTTGAAGACCCCATCCCAATTAGAGCCGCATTCTGAGGTCCTGGGATCAGGATGTCCACATGTGAATTTAGAGGGACACAATTCAGCCCAATAGGGAGCATGTTTAAGTTCTCTTCTGACTGTCTGCTTTTCTGAGGGAAAGAAACAGCAAGATCGTCCTCCAGAGGGAAGAATGTAGTGTTTGAGGTCCTGGGAGAGAAGAGGTATGACATAGTCACCAAGGGGCAGGCAGGAGTGGACACAGTCATAGGGTACTAGCAGGGGCAGGCACAGTCGGGGTGGGCGGGGGTGGACAGAGCCCCCAGGGGGCGGGCAGGGGTGGACACGGTCACTAGAGAGTGGGAGGTAGTGGGCAGAGTCACCAAGGGACAGACAGGGGTGGGCGGAGTCACTAGAGGGTGGGCAGGAGTAGACACAGTAGGGGAGTGGGCAGGGGTGGACAGAGCCCCCAGGGGCGAGCAGGATGGATGAGGAAAGGCCCATCATTTCCCGGCAGCACTAAGCTCCAGCTTGGCACCAGACCCCAGCATCTAACTGCCCCCTCTGCCCAGTAGCACCCTGGGCCCTGCTCTCCAGTTACTGTGCTCAGTGCTGACCAGCGTTTGTTAACATCAATAGATGAACTGCGACTTTGAAACCTAGAGGGAATGGTGTTTATGAACAGTGTCAGACATCCGAGTACTGGATTGGAATACCAGCTTTACCACTTCTTGGTTGGATGGTTCGGGGCAAGTCACTGATCTGCTTTGTGCCCCTGTTTTCTCATCTGTAAATCAGCTGGAAATAATGAAGAGGCTTCACTAGCATTGGTCATTGTGAAATGGTGAAATGCCATATCCACGAAGTGCAAAGGCACCCGAAATTTAGCTGTCATCACCATCGTCATCTGAAAAACCAGGACCTCAGCATGGACTGCGCTGACATTTACCTATTGAGTTATGTACCCACGAAATAGTCACAAATTTCAAGGAAATTCATGGCAAACTTGTAACTCCTACACAGGGGATGAAAGAGAATGCTTACAGTGGAAGAGCGGAGCTTCAATTTGCCAAGATACTGCGTGGCTGTGGGTATCCAAGAGTTGGGACTTAGAAGGACCAACCAAAGGAAATGAAGGGATGTGGACCTGGCGTTGGCAGGGGTGGGTGTGATTACAGGGAATCATGGGAAATATAAGTCCACAGATAGAAAGGGCATCCCCTCCTCGACTTGCCCTTCAACTTTGGTGTCAGCTTCTGATTTGGACAAGATTCTGTCTTAGGTGAGTCACGTGGTTTTCACCTGCCCTGCTAACTGTCACTGAAGCAGGAATAAAGAGATGATCAAGGTCGCTTGCAGAGGAAAGGAGAGGGACGTGAGGAATTCACGTGTGGGGAGAATTTGGTCTTATTCACCTAGTGTGCCATCACCTCACTGTGGCGCGCATCACCCTTTCCACAATAATGTATCAGATGCCACAAGAAAGGGGGACCCGCTAAATTCCAAGAGAAGACACCTGTAGACATCTTTAAAGGTTTTCCCCTTGCAGTATCCACACAAAATGGCCTGATCTCTGACTCAGAAACAACTAGAGGAGGCGCACTTTCTCACCAAGGTGTACGTCCGGTGGCAGGGAGCAGAACAGCAGTAGGGATGGCGGCCTGGGCCAACAAAGCAGGAGAACCAGGAGGAGACGGGACACGCCGAGGCTGGTCGGGGATGAATCAGGAGAACAAGGCGTGTTCTTGGACTCACCACAGCCATGGTTTTGTCATGACGACGTGCCGGCCTGAATATCTCCCTGCGGCTCAGCAAAGCCTGCTGGGGCCTGAAGCCAAGGTACAGAAACTCTCTGAGAAAACATCCTTGGCTGGCAGAGCCAGCTCGGAGACGGCTCTAGAAGGAGTTAAGTGCTCAGGCAAAGGAGGCTGACCTTCCTTCCCCTTTTTATGATAGCTTGTTAACTCTTCTGTCTAAGGAAAATGAAAGAAATGCTGAGGAACATATATTGAAGAAGTGAGCCCTTCTCCCCTCTCCCTCAGACCTGCTCTCTGGAAAAGCCAGGGGTGAGGGCCTCTGCCCATTCCCACACACAAAGAAGTATTTGTCACCCAGGCCAGAGCTATTTTGCCACTTGATACTTTTATTTGACAACGTATCTCGGCTACGGTACCACATCACTATGTACAACTCTGTTTCATGCTTCCCACCGCTTCATCAGTACTCCATTGACTAGGACTTTTTACATTTATTGATCTAGTCTTATGTGGATAGACATTTAGATTGTGCGGTTTTTTATTTTCTAGTCTTATCAGAACAGTGCTATACTGTATATCCTTTGTACATATATTTTTGCACGCCTATAGGAGTCTTGGGGACGAGTGGGCCACTGGAGAGAATCTCCTCCGGTTTGCTCCAGATGAAGCCAAGGTAGCCCAGGCGCTTTTGGCAAAGTCTGCACGGGGCCCAGGTCCATCACGGCAGAGGGCTCCCGGGGCACCTGGGGGAACCGAGCCAAAGCTGGCTGGGAAGGGACTGGGTCACATTTGAAGTCTTCCCTGGCCACTGGGCCTGGGGAGGGAGACTGCCCTCAGAGACCTTGGGGAATTCACGCAGACCTCACCCAGGCCTCCCTCAGAGCTGCCGCCCCCGGGACAGGCCCACTGTGGGTAAATGAAGTCAGCAATGCCAGAAGGGAGGGGTCAGCCGGGACTCTCTCTTGCCTATTCCAGCGGCTTTAGAAAACACTAATTTCGGGGCGCCTGGGTGGCTCAGTCATTAAGCGTCTGCCTTCGGCTCAGGTTATGATCCCAGGGTTCGGGGATCGAGCCTAGTATAAGGCTCCCTGCTCAGCGGGAAGCCTGCTTCTCCCTCTCCCACTCCCCCTGCTTGTGTTCCCTCTCTCGCTGTGTCTCTCTCTGTCAAATAAATAAACACAATCTTAAAAAAAAAAAAAAAAGAAAAGAAAACACTAATTTAGCCCCTGAGCGCCCAGGCTCCATGCTTGAGAACTGGGCCCGGGAGGGAGGGATGGCGGCAGGAGGGGCGGTGGCGGGAGGGGCACAGTCCAGCTTCACTGTCATAACGAGCAGTCACTGAACAAGCCCCAGCCTCCAGCTGTCGGCTGTAACCTCAAGGGCATGAGGCAGGCATCTCGCCCAGTGTTACTTAAGGAACTAGAAAGGCTTATAACATATAGCTTGGAACACTGACAAAAATATCTTGGTTACCTTTTGCACTCTTGAGCTGTGGCATGCCTAAACATCCTGCTGCTTATGTTCCTCTTTTATCGTCTTTCTAACCCAATTTTCAAGTGAGCGTCATAAAAATCACTCTATCCAGGAAGTCAGCGCCGTAATCTCCACGACATAAACTTGGACAGCAAGATACAGAATGCTGTTGGGACACCCTGATGTGCTCTCACAATGTGCTCCTTCGGGAAGTTACCGGCAGCTCAGCGGGACATGAGGATCCACACCGGGGAACGGAACAGAGGAACCGCTCGGCTGTCGCTGGGGACATGTTAGGTTTTGTGAGAAACTGCGATCTGAGAGGACACAGAAGCATTACGCCATCGGCGCAGGTCCTGCTCATTCGTGCGTTTGCCTTCTGGGAAGGTTTCTTTGACCATAAAACATCAAGACGAGCACACAAACAAAACATTAGCCCGAGACCCTGCGCGGCTCTGTTCTAATGTGATGTATGGCACAGCCGAAGTTCCCCTGTCGTTGTTTATGTATCTGCGTGCGCGTCTTGTCTCCGTCAGTATCAGCCCTCTAAGGGCAGGGCGCGGCCCCTGTAATTTCTCTCCCTGGTGTTGCTTCGGTTCTCCCTGGGCTGCGCAGGAAAGGCTTGCCGTAGACAATGACTCGGAGGTCACAGACCATCACAGACGCCTCGAAATGCCTTGCTTGCTCACCTCATCAAGAAATCTTCAACTGAGGCAAAATGCCCTCCGAGCTGGACACTTAGAAATTCAACACAAGAACCACACACACACAAGCCCTGGTTCGGAAGATGCTGCCAGTAGAGAGGCATAGCTTGCCGTTTGTGTGATGGGGGTGCTGCACGCCTGGGCTTGCGGTGTTGGAAACATTAACGGGAGGTTGGGATCCATCCCCGACAAAGGCTGGTACCTGGGCTGCAGCCTCGGCTCCCCCACCTCCCCCTGGCTCCACCAGCCGGGTCCCACCAGCCTGCACCCCGTCCTCTTGGCAGAGGGGCCCTGGAGGAGGCCATCGGCGTCCCTGGGAGCCCTGGCGGAGCTAGGGGGCAGTCGTGCTACGTGAGCTGCTCAGGCGGCTGGGGACTTGTGGCCTCCAGAGCCGGCTCTCGGTCCCCTGTCCCCAGGGCTCCCAGGCTTTGAGCTCAGGAGCCCATCACAAGTCAGAGTACTGACATCTTTTGGACCAAAGATGACACTATTTATCCTGCTTATCTTTACACTTCATTTTTCCTTCCTCGTGGACTTAGCCCAGATCTTAGGGCGACGTCTTATAACGGAACCGAGAGACGATGTTACACAGAAGGAAGCTGAGGCTGGGAGGGGTCCGTGCTCAGCATATGGTCCTCTGCGTGGTCTTGTCCCAGCACAGGCCGGGCGGCCCGCTCCTCCGTCCTCCTTGCTGCCCGCAGGCTCTCCCCCTGGGAGCCCAGCCCAACCAACTGCACGCTTCCCTGGGGAATAGGCCTTGAAGTGGGATGGCCTCCCCAGCGGGGCCTGAACAGCCCATCACTAAGAACATTCTGCTGGTATGTGGTACTTTACTCATTATTTAAATTCACAGTAACCCGCCAAGATAAACTAGGTTATCACCCCTTTTCAACAGATGAGGAGTCTGAAATATATGGTGATTAGCGCACCCAGGCTGGCACAGAGAATGAGCAGCAGAGGCAGCTCTGAATTCCTGACCTCTGTCCCAAGCCCAGAGCCCTCTGTGAAGTGCCCCTCGGCCAGTCCAGGAGAAAGGGAGTGAACAGGGGATGGGACAGGGGAGCATAGACCTGTGGATATAGAAGCGGCTGCAGCAGAGACAGATGTAGCTATGGATCTAGAGACCATAAACATAGTTACCGTCATTGATACACTGTGACTGTCGATCCGATGGTTATGGATGCAGAGGTAAATATATGGTCATAGATAGACATTGACAAAGATAGAGACAGATACAAAGTGCTCCTTGGAGCTGGCCAAATTAAAATTCTTTTTTTTTTAATTTTATTTATTTGACAGAGAAAGCTAGAGAGAGAGAGCACAAGCAGGGGGAGAGGCAGAGGGAGAGGGAGAAGCAAGCTCCCCGCTGAGCAGGGAGCCCGATGCAGGACTCGGTCCCGGGACCCTGGGATCATGACCTGAGCCAAAAGCAGACGCTTAACTGACTGAGCCACCCAGGTGCCCCCCAAATTAAAATTCTGAGATGCAACTAGAAAGCCTGGGTCTAGAGACTGTAGCTCCTGGCTTCCTTCAGTCCACAGAACTCCTTGCTGAAGGGACGCCATGCCAGGGAGTGCAGGACGCTGGTTCCATAGACTCAAAGGCATGATAAAATTTCCCTCTCTCTTGTTCATCAAAATCAACATTCTATGTAGTTGGAAAATTTTGGAGCTTCCTGGGACAGCGTGGGAGAGTAGTTTATAAATAATTCTACTTTGTCTTTATATATGCAAGGATAGAAGGGAAACTCAAAAAAAACAGTAAAAATATTTGTTTTATGTTTTACTATTATAAAATTAAATTATAATTTAAGAGCTTCAATACATTTCTAACCATGGTAGATTTTAAGGTAATTATGTGTCTCTTCAGTAATATATTTGCTATCAACTTATTGCATAAAAGGATTGCTTGTGAATTCAAAATTATTTTTAGATTTATAGCCCTTTCAAGTGAAAAAGGGGTTTTTCAGAAATACTTCCGATTTCCAATGTCTGGTGAATCTTCCATTTGCCATCAATAATGCCTCCAAGAGAAATCCTCCTTCATATAAATCCAACCTGACATTCCTATAATGCACAGTGCGAGAGAGTGCTCTTAGGGCAAGAAATAATATCTCTGTGAATTATATTAGGCCAGCCTGTTGAAAACATTCATCCCACAATTTATGAATTCAGATGCTCCCGGAATATGCTTTGGTATTCTAAGGAGATGTAGGTGTTTTCATTTTCATTGGCTGTCTTGATAAATGTTTATTGTGGGCACTGAAAACTGCTGATCTGGAAAAACATTTTTGTACTCATTTGTTTGCCTGCCTCTAATGTTTATTACTCACATTATCAAAATTGTACATCTCTATTATGCAGCCTAAGGTTGTTTCGTTATTGTGATTTTTCCAACATAAAGCAGCATCGGTGGAAGCCTCGATGTGCAATGTCCGGCTGTACCCGCGCCTGGGCTGTCTGTCCGGGGGGAGCTTGGGGAGCACAGAAGCAGAGGTCTGGCTGGAGACACTGTCCTGTTTAGTGTCGTGTGACTTCATGTTGCTTCATGTGCTGTGCAGTGTTGTGTTGCATTACGCTGGCCATGGTATATTGTCTTACATCATCCAGAGACCATAGAGGCACGGTTGCAATGCAAAAAATAACAATTTCGTGTGGACTGAGGACAGAGTAAGTGTTTGGGCTAAATGATACATACCGTCCACACTGTCTACATTCACAGGGCAGTTGGTACTCTCTTCACTTTCTGTCCTGTCACTGTATCGTTACAATATGGGGTTTGATGGGGCACCTGGGTGGCTCAGTCGGTTAAGCGTCTGACTCCTCCTGATTTTGGCTCAGGTCATGATCTCAGGGTGGTGGGATGGAGCCCCATGTCGGGCTCTATGCTCAGTGGGGAGTCTGCTTGAGGTTCTCCCTCTCTCTCTCTCCCTCTGCCCCTCCCCCTACTCACTCTCTCAAATAAATAAATCAATCTTACAAAGAATATGAGGATTGATTTGTTCATTTGGTTGTTTTAAAAGTTAAAGTCTGGCAGAGAATCATAGGGGAAGGGAGGGAAAAATGAAACAAGACGAAACCAGAGAGGGAGACAAACCGTAAGAGACTCTTAACCTCAGGAAACAAACGGAGCTGTTGCTGGAGTGGTGGGAGTGGGAGGGATGGGGTGGCTGGGTGATGGACATTGGGGAGGGAGGTATGTGCTATGGTGAGCGCTGTGAATTGTGCAAGACTGTTGAATCACAGACCTATACCTCTGAAACAAATAATACATTATATGTTAATTAAAAAAAAGAAAGAAAGAAAGAAAAGTTATACTGATCACATTGAAAAAAAAAAAGTTAAAGTCTGGGATCTCAAAACTTACCCAGCCTGCTGCCTCTGGATGTCTGTGTGTGTGTGTGTGTGTGTGTGCGCGCGTGTGTGTTTTGAAGATCCCAGGGAACTGGGATGCTACAATTTATCTTCATAACCAGTTCTAATGCCCAAGCTCCCGAGTCAGCAGCCTTTATCAATACAAGTGAGGAGGCTCAGTTCCTCTCAGGCTGCACACTCAGTTCTTCTTACAGTGATGTCTGTCTTGCTTAGCTCCTGGCCTACTCCTGGGAGTGGGATTTAACCTGTTATTTGAATAATATTTATAAGAAAAAGCATGCAAATAAACATGTAGCATTAAATGAAGAATTATTTGTGAAAGCCACTCAATCATTTCCTGTAGTTAGGTCACTGAAAAGGAACCATACACTATTCATTTTCTGAAAGATTTGTTTCAGAAGCATTAGAAATCCAAGTGGGAATAAATCAGATTAATTTTCAAAATTAGCAGGGATAAGCTTTATTCTGAAATCATGTTCTCTTTTAATTAAATTCAAATCAATTTATTTGATTAATTTGTTAATAGTCTTATTTGAATCTTCTGTATTCATATTCGAAGTTTACTTATCAGTTACTGAGAAACTTGTGTGAGTCTCAACATCTTTGAGGATGTGTCTACTGCTTTAAATTATGTCAGTTTTGCTTTATATATTTTAGAGTATGTTATTAGATGATGCGAGTGTAGGGTTACTAACTTACTGTTGGATTGATCTTTATCTGATAATATTTCTTCTCTGTGGGCTCATAATGTCTATCTTCAATAAAATGATACCAGCTTTCTTTATTTTTATTTCTTTATTTTAATTCCAGTTAGTTGACATGCGGCGTTATATCAGCTTCAGGTTTCCATACGTCACCCTGTGCTTAACACAAGTGCCCTCCTTCATCCCCTTCACCTGTTTCCCTCCCCCACCCACCTCCCTCTGGTGAGCGTCAGTCTGTCCTCTGTTATTAACACTTGTTTCTTGGTTTGTCTCTCTCTTTTGCTCTCTCTCTCTCTCCCAGCTTTCTTTGATTAGTATTTGCATGGTATACAATTTTCATCCTTTTACTTTGTTTTATTTAAAAAAAAAACTTTTCTGGGGGCGCCTGGGTGGCTCGGTTGGTTAAGCATCTGCTTTCAGCTCATGTCATGATCCCAGGGTTCTGGGATCCAGTCCCACATCAGGAGCCTGCTTCTCTCTCTACCCGTGCCCCTCTCCCCTGCTCATGCTCTCTCACTCCCCCTTCTCTCTCAGTAAATAAAATCTTAAAAAAAAAAACCTTGTCTTTTGAAATAATTATAGCTTTACAGGAAATTGCAAACTTAGTATAGAGGGGTCCTGCTTATCCTTCACCCAGTTCCCCCCAGTGGTTGCATCTTTCTTTTTTTTTTTTTTTTTTTAAAGATTTTATCCATTTATTTGAGAGCGAAAGAGTGAGCCTGAGGTGGGGAGGGGCAGAGGGAGAGGGAGAAGCAGTGCTGAGAGGGAATTTCATAGCAGTCAGTGCCGACTCAAGATCTCAAATTAATAATCCAAGTTCCTCGCTCAGGAAACTAGAAGAAGAAGAGCAGAATTAAACCAATGCATGCAGAAGAAAGGAAATAAATATCAGAGCAGATCAGTGAAACAGAGAATAGGAAGACAAGATAGTAAATCAGTGAAAGCAAAAGTATTCACCAATCTCAGGGATGACAGAGGGGACATTACCGCTGGTCCCAAGCCATTGAAAGGGTCATTGCGGAATACGCCACCGACAGCTGTACCCCAGCTTAGATGAGATGGACCGATTCTTCCCAAACCACAGACTATCCGAACTCGGTCAGAATTAAACAGATCGTATGAATGGTTCTACAAACAGTAAGGAAATGGAGTTAGCAATTTAAAATCTCCAGGAAGGAAATATCTAGGTCCAGATGTTTTCAATGAAGAATTCCTTGAGACTCTTAAAGAAGACTAGTGTCATTTTTACAGAGTAGTTTCCAGAATATAGTTGAGGATGGAACACTGCTCAGGCTCGTGTTAGGAGTCCAGTTACTATCCTCCTGTCAGCACAAGAGAAAGACAGCACAACAAGAGAAAACAAATATCCCTTGTGAATAGAGACACAAAAAAAATTCTTTAAGAAAATAATTGCCTGTTGATATCCGCAGTATATATAGAAAATTCGACATCATGATGATGTGGAGGTTATTCCAGGTACTTAAGGCCCATTCCGACATTCTAAAATCACCCAGTGTAATCCACTCTATGAACAGGTTAAAAGAAAATTATATGATCATATCAACATGTGACTACATCCAACACCCATTCATGATAAAAACTCTCCACAGCTTGGATTAGATGGTAATTACCTTAATTATATTTAAAGGACATCTGTAAAAACATAGAGCCAACATCATACTTAACAGTGAAATTCTGAATGCCTCTCCTTTCAGACTGGGAGTAAGTCAAGGATGATTGTTCTTAACCACTGTTATTTAACTGACATTTCTAGCTACATAGAATAAGGCAAGTAAAGGAAAATAAAGGAATTCAGATTGGAAAGGAAGAAACAAAAATGTCCCCATTTGCAGACGACATGATTGTGTATATAGACAATCCCAAGGAACTGATGAAAAACCTGGAACTAATGATAATGAATAGGTTCAGCAAAGTGGCCAATTATAAGATCACCACTCAAATACCAATCCCATTTCCAACATGTGGAAACTGAAATTAAAAATGAAGTACTCTTATAGGCAGTACTAATGAAAACAAAATCTTAGGTATGCTGAAAATAACTGTGTTCATGAAAGTAATCAAAGACACTATAAAATTCCAGTTTTCCTAAAATTGAATATAGGTTTAATACAGTTCCCATTAAAATCTCAGCGAGGTTTTTTTTTTTTTAAGAGATTTTATTTATTTATTTGACAGAGAGAGAGACAGCGAGAGAGGGAACACAAGCAGGGGGAGTGGGAGAGGGAGAAGCAGGCTCCCCATGGAGCAGGGAGCCTGACGCGGGGCTCGATCCCAGGACCCTGAGAGCATGACCTGAGCCGAAGGCAGATGCTTAACAACTGAGCCACCCAGGTGCCCCGAAGTTTTGTTTTTTGTTTTTACTTTTTTAGACACAATAAGCTTATTCTAAAACTAATTTGTCAAGGCTAAAATGGCAAAAACGGCCTTCATAAGGAGAATAGAGTGAGAAGGGTCACTTCCTGATGTTAAGGCATACTACCTAGCTTTATTTACCAACACAGTGTGTAAGAAGAAATAAAGATCAGTGGAATGGTGTGGAGAACCCAGAAATAGACACTCCCAAAGGCTCAAGTGATTTTTTTAAGAAAAAAATTCCATTATGATAACATTAAAAAGAATAAAATAATTATAAATAAAATAATTGTTAAGAACGAGCAACAAAAGTGCAACACTTGTACTTTGAAAACTCCAAAGCAGTGTCAAAATATACTAAAGGAGACCTAAGTAAATGGAAAGACATCCTAGATATCATGGATTAGAAGTATTAATATTGTTAAAATGGCAGTACTCCCCAAATTGATCTACATATTCTGTGCTATCCCTCTCAACATCCCAGGTGACTTTTTTGCAGAAATTGACAGGCTGATTTTAAAATTATACGGAAACACAAGGGACCCAGAATAGTGAAAAACGGTTTTGAAAAAGATGAATAGAATTTTAGTATTCACACTTTTCCATTTCAAAACTTTATTCAACGTTAGAATAATTTAGACAGCATAGAACTCGCAAAAATTCAGAATTGAAAGTTCAGAAACAAAGCCTTAAATTTGTGGTTAATTGCTTTTCAACATGGGTGCCTAGAAAACTCCATAGGGTAGAGGGGTATATTTAGGTGAGTGCTCTTTTTTTTTTTTTTTGGACCCGGTACTGTTGGTGAGATTCTCCCATTTTGTTGTGGGTAGCCGTAATTCATTCATTTTGTTGTTACGTAGTATGTCTTTTATCCATTCTACTGTTGCTGGATATTTGGGTAGCTTATCAGTCTTGCCTATTAGAAATGATAATTCCATGTCATACTTGACTCAGTTGGCACACATTGCTCGTGTTTATATACCTAAAGAGTGGAATTGTTGGGTTTTGGATTGTGCGATGTTCCACTTCAGTAGATACTGCAAATGATTTTGCAAGGTAATGTATCCAATTATACTGTAATGAGCGTGTGGAAGACTTCCTGTTGCTTCACATGTTTGCTGACACTTGGCATTGTCAGCCTTTTTAACTTAGCATTTCCAATATTTATGTAGTAGTTGTGGTTTTAACGTGCATTTTCTTGAAAAATAAGTTGGACACCTTTTCATAGGATTTGGGGAATCTTTCTTATTTGGGAAGAGCCTGTTAAAATCCCTTGCCATTTTTCTTCTAAGTTATCCCTTCTTTTCTTAACTGTTTATGGGCCATTGTGTATTCTGGCTGGGAGTTTCTTATTAGTTATATGTTTTCCTCCCTGGTGTGCTTTGTTGAAGAGATGTTCCTAATTTTTAGGAAATTAAAGTGGATTAAGTCCACTTTATTAATCTTTTCATTTGGAGTTAGTTGGGGATTTTTGTTTTGTTTTTTAAATTTTTGTTTGTGGAGAAGGAGGAATCTTGTTAGGGTTGGTGGGGAAGAAATTACTGTCTGCCAAAAAGTTGTGAAAATATCTGTAATATCTTTTAGGGCTTTATAGTTTTGACTTTGACATTTAGAAGCAGAAATCATTTGGAATATATTCTTATGTTTTGATTGATATAGAGCTTTAGTATTTATTAGCTCCTGTCATCTCCTATAGATACCTAATAAATTAGTTTCTCAGGACTGTTTATTGAGAAGACCACAGTGTCCTCGTTGGTCTGCAGGAGCGCCTTTCTCATTAATCTAGTGTCCATTCTTATCTGGGCCTCCCTTCTGGAGTCTCTCTGTTCCCATTGGTATAATTATCTATCTTAGAGGAATACCATCTTGTCTTAATTGCTCTACTTTAATGTTTTAGTTTTGTTATATTGTAGAATCCACCTTCCACGTTTCTCACATTTGTCTTGTTCATTCTTGGCCTTGGCATTTCCCTCTAAATATTAGGAATACCTTGTCAATTCCTCTCAAAAAACATGTTACGATTTTGATTGGGTTTATGTTAAATACATACTACCAGTTGATGGGCACATGACATCTTTAGATTCTGATTTTGGAGAATGATGTATTCTGTGTGTTTAGGTTTTATTTAACTTCTTTCAATAATGTTTGATAGTTTTTGTTTAGAGAACTTGCCTTTTGTTAGTTATAGTCTCACCTTAGTTTTTCTTATTGCTGAAATGGGCGTATTTAAAAAATACTTTCTTGCTTGTCATTACTTCTATTTATATACTTGTTTTCTAGGTCATTAATTTCTGTGTTTATATTTGCTTACATCCTTGTACTTTCTTTGGGGTTCATTGGCTCCCCCTGCCCCTGCTTTCAAGTGGATATTTAGCTTGTATTTTTAGCTTCCTTTATATATTGTATGCATTGAATTGTGAATATTTTCCTCTTAACATTTTCTTTTGGCTCTGGCAGAATGGTTCAGTTAAAAATATTTTCTAATTTCCGTTGTGATTTCTTTTTTGACCTAAGAGTTCTTTAGATCTTAATAATTGACCTTTCTTTATTCATGTTAGAAAAAGGTAGCTTTATCCCACAACATATCGTTTTCACCTTTAACGACTTATATTTGTTTTTATTGCTTGCTTACTGACAGGTAATCCATTTCTTTTTCATGTGTGGGTAAATCTTTACCTAGGTCTCAAAAAATATAAGTACTTCATGAAATTGTGTTCTTATTATATATTTTTCCTTTAGTTTGATACAGCTTTTCCAATTGACAAAATTATTAGTAATGATTAAATAAATGCACGAATAGCAAATACTTGTCTAAGTTTATATGCTGTAAGTCCCTTTGAGTTTTTGTCCTTTTCTGCTTTATAAAAGAATATCTCTCAAATTTATAGGGTTGACTTTTTTGTCTGCTCAGTTGTACATTTATTCATTTATTCATTTATTCAACATTCAGTAAGTGTTTTATTTATGATGTGGTTTGTTTTGTGTTAGGCTTTGGAAGAATCCTATTCTCACTCTCGAGGGTTAGTCTACTAGGGAGGACATAATTTATTATAGGGCAAAAACTGCTATATTGTATGTATGAGTTCAGTTAACAAAGAGGCCACAGAAAAGGCAATATTTAACATTTTTCAGAAATGGAGACGTTCTCAAGTCATCATAAATGCTGTTTTCATGGTTTGTTAACGGGAAAGAATCGTTAAAATGTCCAACTACAAGATGAATTTAAATATAAATTATACAAATTGTTAAAACAAATTATTAATGTTAATTGCTTCAGTATAAATTTTAATTATAACTTTTTTAGTTGTTTTTACTAGCTATTTCTACTTTGTAATAGAATGGTATTACTTTATAAACTTGCATATAGATAATTAGTGTTTTATATTACTCTCTGCAGAATCAAAGAACTCCATCGGACATGGTATTTCTTAGGACTTCAGAAAAAGCAGGTATTTATATTTGTATTTAAATGGCTGATCATTTAGTATTTTAGCAGTTTAATTTTCATTTTGAAAGGTAAAAGTTAAATTTATTCTTATAAAAAGTTTTCTTCGAATGATAATACATTGAATTCATTAATTCTAAATCACATTTAACTGTTGATATTTAAAATGAAAATCTTTAGTGTATATGTTTGTTTTAAAAAATATAATCCTATCACAACCTTTATATCAAATGAGTGCTTTTGTTCAAAGCTATATTGATAGTGAAGTAATTAGATGATGTTGCTTGAAATTTGATTGCTATTCTGTATTTGCAGTTTTATTAATTCAGCAAACGTTTATTTACCACCTACTATGTGCCAGGCACTACTTGTCTCTTGGGATACAAAGGGGGATAAGATGGGTCAGGGAACAGAAGAGGAAGCAGACAGTTTGTGTAGGTGAGTTGAAGTGGGCTTCGCAGGATACATGATATTTATATGACCTGAGCTCTCACCAGTGAGGGGAAGGTGGAAAAGGGGAAATGAGATGGAAGCCTCATGTGGTCAAGGAGAAGAACTGTGTGTTGGAAGTCAGGAAACCCAAAATCTAGTCTGCTTTGGCCAATTTTTAATTATATGACTTAGACACATGGTCACCCATTTTCTTAATGTCTAAAATGATGAGAGGTTTATCAGGTAATACCCAAGTTCCTTCTGCCTTGCATTTCTGACTGTTAAATAAATAGTATTTTTTTCTCTTTAAATTTTTTTATTGTTCTGTTAATCACCATACATTACATCATTAGTTTTTGATGTAGTGTTCCATGATTCATTGTTTGTGCATAACACCCAGTGCTCCACGCAGAATGTGCCCTCTTTAATACCCATCACCAGGCTGACCCATCCCCCCACCGCCCTCCCCTCTAGAACCCTCAGTTTGTTTTTCAGAGTCCATCGTCTCTCATGGTTCGTCTCCCCCTCCAGTTCGCCCCCTTCATTCTTTCCCTCCTGCTATCTCCTTCTTTTTTTTTTTTCTTAACATATATTGCATTATTTGTTTCAGAAGTACAGTTCTGTGATTCAACAGTCTTGCACAATTCACAGCGCTCACCATAGCACATACCCTCCCCAATGTCCATCACCCAGCCACCCCATCCCTCCCACCCCAACCCCCCTCCAGCAACCCTCAGTTTGTTTCCTGAGATAAAGAATTCCTCGTATCAGTGAGGTCATATGATACCTGTCTTTCTCTGATTGACTTATTTTGCTCAGCATAACACCCTCCAGTTCCATCCACGTCATTGCAGATGGCAAGATCTCATTCCTTTTGATGGCTGCATAATATTCCATTGTATATATGAACCACATCTTCTTTATCCATTCATCTGTCGATGGACATCTTGGCTCTTTCCACAGTTTGGCTATTGTGGACATTGCTGCTATAAACGTTGGGGTGCACATACCCCTTCGGATACCTACATTTGTATCTTTGTGATAAATACCCAGTAGTGCAATTGCTGGATCGTATGGTAGCTCTATTTTCAACTGTTTGAGGAACCTCCACACTGTTTTCCAGAGGGGTTGCACCAGCTTACATTCCCACCAACGGTGTAGGAGGGTTCCCCTTTGTCCGCATCCCCGCCAACATCTGTCATTTCCTGACTTGTTAATTTTAGCTATTCTGACTGGTGTGAGGTGGTATCTCATTGAGGTTTTGATTTGCATTTCCCTGATGCCAAGCGATGTTGAGCACTTTTTCATGTGTCTGTTGGCCATTTGGATGTCTTCTTTGGAAAAATGTCTGTTCATGTCTTCTGCCCATTTCTTGAGTGGATTATTTGTTCTTTGGGTATTGAGTTTGATCTGTTCTTTATAGATTTTGGATACTAGCCCTTTATCTGATATGTCATTTGCAAATATCTTCTCCCATTCTGTCGGTTGTCTTTTGGTTTTATGGACTGTTTCTTTTGCTGTGCGAAAGCTTTTTATCTTGATGAAATCCCAATAGTTCATTTTTGCCCTTGCTTCCCTTGCCTTTGGCGATGTTTCTAGGAAGAAGTTGCTGCGGCTGAGGTCGAAGAGGTTGCTGCCTGTGTTCTCCTTTAGGATTTTGATAGACTCCTGTCTCCCATTTAGGTCTTTCAGCCATTTGGAGTCTGTTTTTGTGTGTGGTGTAAGGAAATGGTCCAGTTTCATTCTTCTGCATGTGGCTGTCCAATTTTCCCAACACCATTTGTTGAAGAGACTGTCTTTTTTCCATTGGACATTCTTTCCTGCTTCGTCAAAGATTAGCTGACCACAGAGTTGAGGGTCCATTTCTGGACTCTCGATTCTGTTCCATTGATCTATGTGTCTGTTTTTGTGCCAGTACCCTACTGTCTTGATGATGACAGCTTTGTAATAGAGCTGGAAGTCCGGAATTGTGATGCTGCCAGCTTTGCTTTTCTTTTTCAGCATTCCTCTGGCTATTCGGGGTCTCTTCTGGTTCCATACAAATTTTAGGATTATTTGTTCCATTTCTTTGAAAAAAGTGGATGGTATTTTGATGGGGATTGCATTGCATGTGTAGGTTGCTCTAGGTAGCATTGACATCTTCACAATATTTGTTTTTCCAATCCATGAGCATGGAACGTTTTTCCATTTCTTTGTGTCTTCTTCAATTTCTTTCATGAGTATTTTATAGTTTTCTGAATACAGATCCTTTGCCTCTTTGGTTAGATTTATTCCTAGGCATCTTATGGTTTTGGGGGCAATGTAAATGGGATCGACTCCTTAATTTCTCTCTCTTCTGTCTTGTTGTTGGTGTATAGGAATGCCACTGATCTCTGTGCATTGATTTTATATCCTGCGACTTTACTGAATTCCTGTATGAGTTCTAGCAGTTTTGGGGTGGAGTCTTTTGGGTTTTCTACATAAAGTATCTTATCGTCTGCAAACAGTGAGAGTTTGACTTCTTCTTTGCCAGTTTGGATGCCTTTGATTTCTTTTTGTTGTCTGATTGCTGTGGCTAGGACTTCTAATACTGTGTTGAATAGCAGTGGTGATAGTGGACATCCCTGCCGAATGGACAGTATTTTTATAGGAAGCTCAGCATATTATTTATTTATTTTTTTGGAAGCTCAGCATATGTATTATTGGTAGTGTGGTGAAAACTCTAGAAAGGACAAAGTTAAATTGTAGAGTTGTTAATTAATTAATTTTTTTAAAAAAATTTTTAAATATTCTCTACACCCAATATGGGGCTCAAACTCATGACCCTGAAATCAAGAGTTGCATGGTCTTCCAGCTGAGTCAGCCAGGCGCTAGAGTTGTTAATTTAGTTTTTTCTCCATATGTAAACAGCATTTTTTTAAAGGGGTATTCTGAGGGGGGGGGGAATGTTTTTTTCAACTGTAGTTATGGTTATTTGCATTGTAAGACAAGGCTGCCATTAACAGAAGAGTTCAGCTACACCTAATAATCAGGTACACTTGATACATTTACTTTATTGTGTGTTACTCAACGGGAGGTTTTGTTCTTCCTGTGGAGCAGACTAGAGAGCTCCTCTCTTCCAGTCCATTCCCTTTCTTCTCAGAAATACAGCTGGACTCCCTTTCCTGTCCAGTGAGATGGGGCTTTGCTCTGAGGGCTGGCCAAAGGAGGCTAGCTGGCCGCTTCCAGGCCTGGTCTTCACCTCTTCTGTAGCTCCATGTAGCCACGTGTCTCGAGTCAATGCACCTGGGGTTGTTGCAAGGCTTGGATTATTCTGCAGAGTTTGAAAAAGTTGCTTTGGATGATTTTTACTGTTGTTTTCATTATAGTTCTGGAGAAATGGATTTTCAGAGATTTTCACATTGCCATCCCTGTTTACATCACCTATTGTTTATGATGTTTGTCTTTGTTTCTAAATGTATTCAATATCATGAATAGAAAAACCTTTGCATTTAAGAAATTCTTTCATATTAATGGCCCTTCTAATGATTGTGGTAGAAATATATCTGAGATTAAGAACATTATCCTAAATATGGAAATGTTTTTTAGATAATTAAAATTAAAGGAAATACAGGTTTCATTAGGGGATAAAAGATGAAGGAAATCCAGCACTTTAAAACTGGAAGATGATGAGAACTGTCCATTTTCTAGAGGAGGAGTCTGAGGGCTGAACAATATGAATGCCTTGTTGAAGATCGTGTGACTAACAGCAGTTTTAGTTCTTCAGCCTCTGAATGACTTATAGCCAGTAAAACATAGATAGAATATTAGAGCATTAGGCAAATGAGATACTCTATATTATGTTAGCTTTGGATAAATAACATATCTAAACTGATGGCTTGTTTTTTAAGAGATTTTATGTATTTATTTGATGGAGAGAGAGAGAGAGAGCAAGCATAAGCAGGGGGAGTGGCGGGCAGAGGGGGATGGAGAAGCAGGCTCCCCACCGTGCAGGGGGAGCCTGATGTGGAGCTCGATCCCGGGACCCCGGGATCACGACCTGAGCTGAACGCAGACGCTTAACTAACTGAGCCACCCAGGTGCCCTAAACTGATGACGTTTTAAAAACATTTTCTTTCCCTCTAGTTTTCCCTTGGGTTTCATGTTATAGGGACATGTTGTAGTATAATGATACTTAATATTTTGTAGGTCCTGGATCTCTTTGAGAATCTTTTTTTTTTAATTTTTTTGAAAGATTTTTATTTACTTGACAGAGCACAAGCAGTTGGGAGCATCTTAGAGAGAGGGAGAAGCAGGCTTCCCCGCCGAGCAGGGAGCCTGACTCAGGACTCGATCCCAGGATGGTGGGATCATGACCTGAGCCGAAGGCAGACGCTTAACTGACTGAGCCACCCAGGCACCCCCTAAGCTTACAGTTCTCGGTTTCTTTATTTTTTTCTATTAAATTTAAATGGTTAAAATTCACTGATTGTAGATATACAGGTATTAAAATGTGAGATTGCTATTTCATGCTGTTTTTCTTCTGAAATGGACCAAATAGCTTCACAGCTGGATAAAATGTGTGTCATGATACTGCTTTAAGTCAGTAATTCTTAGCTTTGGAAATTCTGTTTCTGTGACTTTAAGTGATTACGTTTTTTAATTGTCTCATTTTCAAAACTACACATACTCAGAATTTTTTGTGTATCAATACTCTTGCTATTATTACTTTTCAGTTTCAGTTCAGAAGACTCTGATAGTGCATTGTCTACTAAAATAAAAATCTTCAAACCCTAGCCAGTATAAAAGTCTTAAATCTGTGTGGTGTGTCGGAGCTTGGACAGTTGCAGCTCAGGGAGTCTCTTTGTGGTGTCCTATTGACTGTGTATTAACACAGGGCTTTCTGTGGGGCCGGCATCTAATTGTTTAGAATGCAGATGAAGCTGTTGATGGATCTGGGGACTGATGGCTTAAATTCCAATTAATCAGTTGCTTCATCAGTTTCTTAATTCAGATCAAATATCTCCTGAATGCACACAGTTCTTTTAGTCTATTAAGAGAAATTAATGCTTTAGAACTAATTTTCACCAATCTCTTATAAATGCCAATATCTTTTTCACTTGTCTCCTCAGTGATGACCTTATAGTTTAAGTGTTTGGGACCTACTACAATAGCTCGGCCTCACCTGTTAGTGGGGCAGGGGTAGGTAAATGACACTGTACTCATCCACATTCTCTCTCTGGTGCTATTCATCTTCCCACCAGCTTAAAAATTTCATGCCGTCATTGAGTCATATAAATGATTTAGAAATTAAGTTTAATGGCAAACGATCTGGTATTAAATATGCGAAGTCAATGTCTATTTTTCTTTTGTTGGGCATATACTGTACCCATCTCTTTCAGAGCTACTGGATTCATGAGCTGTTGCAGACAATCTACTAATATTACAGGATAACTTACCACCGTATATGACAGACTACGGTGCTCAGTCTCGTCGTGTCCCATCAGTTACTTTATCACCACTTGAGGCAGCTCTCCTGTGGGACACCTAGTCTAGTTGATCTTCATTTGATTGTCATTAAACCTGTCCTTTCCTGTCAGCTCTTGTCAGTTATACAAAATAAAATCAAGTATTCATAAGAAGTCTGTAACGGGATATAAGCAGACCAATTTAATAATTCATTTTTGCTGAGCCTTCACTGGCCTCAGTTGTAGCTAG
This sequence comes from Eumetopias jubatus, assembly GCF_037043125.1. Classification (NCBI taxonomy): domain Eukaryota; kingdom Metazoa; phylum Chordata; class Mammalia; order Carnivora; family Otariidae; genus Eumetopias; species Eumetopias jubatus. The sequence continues at coordinate 755,791 of NW_028274890.1, forward strand.
TGTTTGCTGTTAAACATGATTAGATATGGTGTGTGTAAGACATGGCAAGTTGGCCATACTTCTGATTTTGCTACAGTTCATTCTCTCTTTTTAAATTCTGTCAGTTACTGCGAAGTTAGTAATGTGAACTGTACTCGAAAATAAGTAATATGTCTATTGCCCCTAAATTTTTTAAAGAATTTTTTTTTTAAGATTTTATTTATTTATTTGAGAGAGAGAGAATGAGAGACAGAGAGCACGAGAGGGAAGAGGGTCAGAAGGAGAAGCAGACTCCCCGCCGAGCAGGGAGGCCGATGTGGGACTCGATCCCGGGACTCCAGGATCATGACCTGAGCCGAAGGCAGTCGCCCAACCAACTGAGCCACCCAGGCGCCCTGCCCCTAAATTTTTAAAGCAGCATATAATTATTTAACATGAAGATGTCCTTTTTTCTTTAAAGAAAGACAACTGTATTGCTTCCAGTGTTTAATAAGTTTACAGAACCTAGGTATTACTTTCACTTTTAGAAACAGAATGTTTGAAATATAAGAGTCTCTAGAGATTCTCCCTTCTTATTTTCTATGTTAGAAAGCAAACCTAGAGCAGAGCTGTTGGCACTGACATCTCAAAGTATGTGTCCGAGAGAATCTAGAATCCGATCCGTATGCGGTTACTTTTGAATCAGAACACACATAAGCGCATACACACACATGTATAAACATGCATATATTTTAAGAGGAAAAAAAATCAAGTTTGAAAAACTGTTTAACTGTAAAATAACATCCACTACAAATTTCCCTATTCTCCTTTTTAGTTGAAACCAGTTTGTAAAATATTCTCCTTGTGGTAGGTCCTTTGGCAAGTAATGCATAACAAAATTTATTTATGTATTTAGATATATCTTTCAAAGTACATGTAATCAGACAAAGGTCTCCTGGGTAAGTCTTCTCTTGATACAGTAGATGATTCAGAAGTCATTTCATAGCGCTCCGTCTTTTGGAGCCTTGGGAAAGTGACTTGGTTTCTGTGGAGGCGCCTAGAATCCTGCTGGCAGCACCACGGCAGAGAGCCGCTCCAAGGGTTGGAAGTGTCATTGGTGAAGGGTTTGCGTGGGGCACATTCCAGATCCTGAACTGTGATTAGTTGAAGGTGCATTGGCTGGCAGAGAAAAGTAGGAAGAGCAAGAAAACGCTCGTGGTATGTGCAGGACTACAGTTTCTAACAGAGCGCTCAAGGGAATATGCGTCTAGCACGGATGTGGGTTTGCACAGACCCATTTTAGTGTTAGGACGTTATGTGAGAGGTGTCCTGGACTGGGCTCGGTGAAGATACGTTCTACCTTCACTAGTCCCCCAGACTTGAGAAAGAGGTCGCTAAATGAGTTCCAGGCGTACGGCTCTCACTGGCATACTTCAGTAGATTTTCCTCTAAATTTTACAACGCAAGTCTGAAGTCAGTGCGATTTTCTCCCCCCGTGCAGATGGAAGCTTTAGTGGGGCGAGGTAACTGGCAGGGAGCATCGGTGAGTGAGGTGCAGAGCTGGTGTTCAGCCCAAGACTGGCCCTTCCCGCTGTGCCCCAGGAACAGGAGCCTCTCCTAGAGCTCGGCTGACACTCTGGGCCACGTTGCTCTTCACTGGGGCCGTTGGTCTTACCTGCCGTAGGCTGCTGAGCAGCACTCCTGCCCCAGGTCACAAGATACCAGCAGCGGGTTTGAAAACAAACAGGGTCTCCACAAGTTTCCAAGTGCCCCCCCAGGGGGGAAATCACCCCTAGTTGAAAAGCACTGGAGGACTTTTTTCTTTTCATTGAAGAGAATCCCTAAGTGTTCAGTTATGTATCTTTTGAGACTAATTAATATTCTTCAGAGATGCTCTCAGTAAGAACAAACTGATTCTGTGGTATTTGCCTCCGTGGGGAAGAAGCTTCTGCTCCTGCCAGTGCAGCCAAGAATTCAGGGGCTGGCTCCATGTCCCTGCTGCTGCCAGGCTAAGGCCAGGGCGTCCCCCTGCAGGGGTGTCCACTAGCTGCCCACTTCCCCAGGCCTGGTGGACTGGGCCTCCCTTCTGCTCACCAGCTTCCACTCAGAGGCAGGAGCTCTGCCCCGTTTTGACAGTCTGGGAGTAATGGAGCCCCAGCTGGTCAGCCCCACCGGCTAGCTTGTAGGGCCGGAAGGGCTGCCACAACTCCTCCCCTAACCCAGCGCCCACTTAGAAGCCAGCAGGGGCCCCTCCAGATAAGGCTGGGTGCTGTCCTCTTCCATTCCCCGTGTCTTCGCCCAGACCTTTGCAGACCTTGCTCCAGTTCATGCCTACGGGAGGTGGTGAAAACAGCGGAGAGCTTGGTGGTCCGTCGTTCAAAGGGAGGATCCATGATACGTACCAACAAAGGACAGAGCAGCCCAGTGAGAAACTTTATTGCCAGAACCAGGGAAAGATTCAGCCTAAAGGAGTCCCACAGAATCACACTCTACACTGCGTGCATGTGCTAGTCTGCTCTGCTCAGGAGTGGTCAGAGTGAGACGGTCTTGAAAAGGCCTCCAGGACACACATCCATCAGCAAAGCCAAAGCCTTGCTTGTCTCAGGGGCCCTGAACACAGTCTCTGGGTGTACTGCGCACGGCTAGTGGTAGTTCCTGTGAAGCTGAGCTTAGAAATAGAATCGCATGCCTCCCCGTTGGTCTAGAAGATTGTACGTGTGCCAGAACCATGGCTGTGGGCCCAGGAGCGTGGACAGAGACCACCTGCAAGCTGCTGGTCCATTCCTGACTGAACTAGGGGCAGAATCAAGAACCAACTTCCCAGTTGGGGAGAATAGCCTCTAAGCCACATGTATCCAGTGGTAAAGGGTGAAAATCTGACTCAGTGAGTTCAGACACCACTTTTGACCAACAGGAAGTTGGTGTGGGGCCAGGAGCAGCCCGTAGAAAGCCAGGAATACAAATCTGGTCAGGGACAGGAGAGGGGTGCTGCATGCTACAGGGTAATTGGACTTCACAGAATTAGGTCAGCCAAGTCACAAAAAAGAAACATGTCTGAACAACAACCAGCACTCAACATGTTTGATGTTTGTGTAACAGTTCAGAGTGTTCACTCATCAACTCTGGTGAATTTTATGTGATTGTACAGCAGAGGGGTTTGAAGTCAGATGGGCCTCCTGATGGCATTGTGCCGTTCATCCTGCCTGTCCCGGTGAGACCTCAGGGCAGTGCACCTCTAAGCTTGAAATAGGGGCCTGTTCCCTACCGACGGTCCAACAGGACCTCAAATATATATAGGCCAGGACTGGCACTTAGTAGATGCTCAGTATATATTAGTAACTTTCTTGTTCAGAGAGAAATGACTTTTTATTATGCATGTATGTCTCTGTATATTTTGTGAGGAGTGTGGAACAGTTCCTAATCAAGAAAGTAGATACCCTATTTATTTCCTCTTAGTTTGGAGTGTTCTGTTAGTTTCTCCCCGTAACAATCTTTGGAAGGTATTTTCTAAAGGAGCCAGGCCCCAGAGAAGTAGACTTGTATTAAATCCCATGTCCCCGAATTCCTCTCCCTAGCACGTTGTCCCTCCTCCTGCCCACCCCCCAGGGGTCTCTGTAATTGTGGTCCTTTGGTCCTTGAGGTTCAGAGGGATCCCCGTCGTGGCAGGAAAGACAATTACACTCACAGAGCTAGGATACTGCTTTGTAAAGGAGACTGTTCTGGATGCTACGGGTCTTCTTTCCCTGAACTGCAGGTGGTACCTGCTTTTCATTTCCAGCTGAATCCCCGTCCCTCTCACCCTCACAGAAACCGCTCCATCTCATTTCTAGAGTAGGACATTGGGTGTGCCCCAAGGGATCGAGTGTGGGTTCTGTTTTAGAATCTTGAGTCTGGGTTACTTGTCAGCCCTGTCCTACATGTGTCTCCCAGAACTTGTTTTACTCCTTCGGATTTTGCTCATTTGCTTCTCTGATCATTAGACGAAACACTTACTGAGGTCAGGGGTCCCTGGAAGAATGTTCTCAGTGTCGTAGGTGTTGTGTGGATTTGGAGTGCACCCGGAAGAGAAGCTGTGTGTGAGCCCGTGGTGAGGAAGGGTGCAGCCGCGCCCCGTGAGCTGGGGTACAAGTTGGCCGTGTCTGCTGGTTTGCTGCCAAATCTTCAAGTCTGTATTTCCATTTTTGAAGCTATCAGTAAATCTCTTTCAAACATTTGTCAGTATGTACAACCTCCCCATCACTATCCAGTTTTATTTTTGTTGTTTTAATTATAAATATCTAATAGTTTATTTTAACCATTTGAAATTACTTGAACAATGTCACGGTTAAATAACCATATCATTTCAGCTGCTTTTTGGACAAGTGATTGTTTTGTTTTGGAGGGAGAGAGAGGAAGAGAAAAGGTGGGCGGGACGCAGAGGGAGAGAGAGTCCTAAGCAGACGCCAAGCGTGGACTCAGTGTCATGACCCTGAGATCGTGACCCAGGCTGAAATCGAGAGTTGGACGCTTCACTTACTGAGCCACCCGGGCCCCCCTGGATAAGTGATTTTTAACAGGTTCTATTAGATATCAGAAAACTCAGCCAGCATCTTCTGCTTCTGTCTTCTGAATCTAAGCAACTTAGAAGCCACCACAGTGGAAGTTTTAGGCCCTCTCTTTACTGGGTGACTACAGCCTGTGAGCAGTCATGGGCTTATTTGTAAAGCTGTTCACCTCTTTCCCTCTACCAGTCACCTTACGATTTCTGTATCTTCCTTTAAAGTTAAAACCCCTTTCACCCAGGACACTGAAAGTTACGCCATCAATACTAATAAATAAGTAGTTTAAAATATTGTGAAAACGTTTTATTTAATGTTTCTGTTTTGCTGTCTTCTGGATAAAAGGGAAAAGGCCATGAGATAAGTTATTGATGAAATGAGCTGCTGAAGTGGAGAGGAGGTGTAGTCGGCCGATAACTGTCATAGCGTGAGCGCTGGTAAATGACCGCGCATGCAGTCAGCCGTCCACCAGAGCCGTTCTGGTGCTGAGCTGCATCGATCAGTAGTAGGGTGTCAGCAAAGTTGATGGATGGGGCCAACACGGACAGACAGCAGAAGGGAGCCCTGAAATATAAATATGAGAAAAGTACAAGGAAGGGGAGTCTCCATCTCTGCAGGTGTTCAAATATAAATTGAAATGTGGGTTTCTGTGGTGCAGTTCCAGTTATTTGCAGCATTGACACCGAAAACATCCGACATACACGTTGGACCCCTTCACAGCTACAAATGACCCAGAAGTGATCCAAACACACCGACCACAAAGAGAGGAACTTGGGCCCCCAAGCAGACCTCCTGAGAGCGGGGGCGCTAGGGGCTCTGAACATGGCCATGTGGGCAGTGCCGGGCTCCAGAGACTCCCTTGAGGGGACAGAGGTCGGAATCTGCTCTGATAGCTCCGCTCGGCGTGGCACCACCTGACAGAGTCGGGGTCAGCCCCATACGAGTTGCGGATGTCCCGGTGACTCTTGCGCACGGCCACAAACCTCAGCTTCTTCATGACCCCGGGCCAGCCCAGCAGCTGCAGGTCCCACAGGTACTCTGGGGACAGACCTTGGTGGGCTTGTGGTAGAGAAGATACCTGTTCAGGTGGCTCTCGTCATGCCACAGGGCCTCGATCCCATTGGCCCAGTCGACCACCATCGCCTGGTGACAGGCTGAGGTCAGTCGGGGAACCTCCGGCACCGAACCCCCAGAAAAGCCTCCTGCGTAGTAAAAGTCACCCGGGTCCCTGGGGTGTGCCCCTGGGACCTTGTCCGCGCTCGTAGCTGAAGTCCTAGAAGGTCACCCTGGAGAAACCGGGGTGCAGGGTGCCTAAGAGGAGGGACAGGCTCTCCACGCCCACGTGGTCGCTCAACTTCATGTCCACTACACGGACACCAGGTAGTCCACCTTGCGAAGGAAGAGCGAATGCGAGAAGTTGCTGATCTCCATGCGGTGCATGGGCACATCCTGCCAGCAGGGAGCCCCAGGGACCTGGAACCAGCACTCTCTGGTCCTACGGGAGCAGCACTCGGGCCCAGCAGCCGGCCCGTCGGTGAAGACATAGTAGGTGACCCTGTGTCCCGCCGTGAACTGCTTCTCCGCCGGCTGCAGGAACGGCTCCAGGAAGACCACGTAGCTACAGGGACGGGGGATAGGGCGGGAGGAGAGTCACTGCCAGAGGCTGGTGGCAGGACCCCAGAGCTCGGGGCCGTGCACGTGTTCACCTTCGTCACTGGGACACGCCCCGGGCTGCGTTAAGCCACAGCCACCCTCCTGGCCTGTCCTGAGAGAGTCCACCGGCGGGCCCTCCCTCCCTTCTGCTCCCAGAGATGGGGGCCCTCAGCACCCCATCTTACAAACGGGAGCCCGAGGCTTGGGAGGCTGGAAACCCATGCAGCCACACAGTCAGCATGCTGGAGCCAGGGACACTGCCCCGTGCTGAGCTCCCGGGCAAACCCTGCAGGTGCCCTCCCCTGGCCGCCCCCCTGCGGGTCCCCTCCCCACCTGCCAGGACTGGAGCTCCTTTGGGCACAGCCCTCGTTCCTTTGCCCAACAGACCGGCTAGAAGAAGCAGGGCCAGCCACCTGCCCCTCTTGCTTTGGGTGGGCTGTCGCTGGTCCCCACAGCGGGCTGCACCCCCTGGAGGGTCCCCCCGTGAAGGCTACGGGGCCTCTTGCTGACAAGGTCCTCAATCTACCACTGGTATTCCTAGGGGGGGTCACCTTGAACTCCCCCAGACCGGGAATCAGGTGCAGCCCGGGGACAGGGAAGGGGAAACAGGACCCGGGGAGTTGAGGGGGGTTGCTAAGACCCCAGCCTTGAATCCAAGGGGGTAAGCTTCTGGATCCAGGTCGACATACGCCCCTCCCTCAGTCCAAAGCCCTCACATAGCTGGTCCCCCTGTGAGGGGTCTACCTGCTCCCCACCGTGGGGACAGCAGCTCCCCCAGCGTCAAGCAAGTGTGGTGAGCCCTCTGAGTCTGGTTTTTTGGAGCAGGCACTGAGGCTACTTCCCTGGGCCTGCCCCACACCTGGCAGCTTAGTCAAGGGCTCACACGGGGAAGGTGGCCACTGCCTTGAAACAGGGGACAGGCACACAACCCGCAGGCCCGGATCAGGTCACCAGGGGAAAGGCCAGGCCCAGTCGTTGTGAGTGTGGTTTCACGGCCCCTTCCCTCAAGGACGCTGCCGGCAAGGGCTCCCTCATGCAAGCCCGGCACCTGCCCTCGCCCCGGGGCTGCGCTCCCGGCCCAGAGGGGGACGCATGAGCACCGCCTGTGCGGGCAGCGTTGGGACAGGGCAACTGGCGCTGGCCGCGGACCCTGGGCCGTGAGGGTCTGGTTGGTGATTTCAGTCCCTGCTCTCCAGGACCTGGAGGACGACTCTGAGGCAACCTGGGCCCTTCCTAGTCCCCCCCGCACATGGGGCTGAATGCCTCCCTTGCGATGGCCTGGGAAAAGGGTTGCACGGGCCTCAGGCCATCCTGCGGGCCTCGGCGAGCTCTGTGGAGGAAGGAAGCTCTGACTGCCGATGCTGTGGCCAGCCCCGGCTTCCAGAGGCTCCCAGGGGCCAGGCCACTTGCCGGCAGCCATGCCCAGCACGCTCCTGGGTCCGCTGGGGTCCCAGGGCCTCACTGCTCAGCTCCCTCTCAGGGGCCTGGGCTCTGGCACCGAGTGCTGTCTGACCCGAGTGCTGTCTGAGGCTGTGCCCTCCTGAGCCTCATCCTCTAAGAGACACACAGGAGGGGCCAGCCCGACAAGCATCTCCTCGCTACCAATACAGAGGGCACACGTGACCCCCTTCCACTTCTCTGGTGGGGGGCTCCCCGGAAGCCCCATTGTTGGGGTGCTCTGCCCCTTGACTCAGCAGGATAGCGGCCTGGGGTCAGGGCTGTGTCTGTCCGAGGGGAGTGGCAGCAGGCGGGGGCTGTCACCCACTGTGACGGGCAGCCTCCTGAGAGGGAGCCAGGTGCTGTCCCCTCACCGGGCCCACGAGAGCCCAGTAAGACTGCTGAATGCATGCACTTTCGCATTAATCCCCAGGACGGGGTCCCCCCACTCTGTGCTCAACACACCGACAGTCCCATGGTGACGTTCTGCAGCTAGAACTGCTCGTTCAGGACGTCAGTGTTGCAGGTCCCTTCCCAGATGATGGGGGCCAGGCAAGGGGTGAGGGCAAGGACATCGTTCCTCCGGGAACACAAGAGAACAGCATGGCGATGTGCGAGCTGGGAGGAGGGTGAGCGCACCAAGGGCCCTGGTGCTCACCACCCCCACCTGGAACCTCACCATCCCCCGCCCCATGCCTTCAGGGGCCCACCAGGTGCACCCTCCTTCCAGAAGGACTTCACACTTGCAAGAAACCCAGACTCAAATCTATGCAAATCCCTTCCAGCTCTAAGCAAACCTGGTCCCTGCCAGACCTCAGAGTGGGAGCAGGGATTTCCCAGCAAAGCCAGGGGGCCCTCCCCCGGGAGGGAACAAGCCCCCCTCACACATTCTTTGGTGGGCAAGGGATAGAAAGCAGGAAATGCAAGGCACAGAGAGAGAAAGGGACAGAGAATAATCTGTGGGCTCCAAATCGAGATCTCTGAAACAGGGAGAGGAAAAGAATCTGGCAATCGTGCACCCGCTGAGTTTTCAATCAGCCCGCCCTTCCTTGCCTACCTTAAATTTCCCTAAGTTTGAGAAAGGGAGGGGAAGAGAGGGAAGGGGAGGGGGGGAAATTTCAGTGAATGTATTCCCGGGGGTGTTAGCACCTTGGCTGGGGATAAAGCATCCTGAAAAATCACACAACGTGATGTGAGTTTGCAGGGAGGTGGCTGCGCCTTTATGATCTTGGAGAGATGGGGATAGGAAGGCGGTAGGAGGGCAGGTGTTGGCCAGGCAGGAGGATGCCCGACCGGACCCATTCTGCCCACGCCCTCCAGATTACGTGGGGGAAAGAGTCTGCCACACTTCTCTGCTGGGAAGTAGACCACGGCTCTTGGACCAACGTCGTCCTTCTGTATGCGTCCCACAGCGCGTCTGCCACCAGTCCCCGTGGGCCCTGACGTCCTACACTTCCTCAGGAAGTCTTCCACTTATTTGCCCAACATTTCCAAGCACCCGTGACAGGCCAGGCACGTGCTAGCTGCCGGAGAGAGGCAAACTGGCAAATTCAGTTTCAGAGATCTGATGCCAGGACAGGCTCGCACCAGCGCAGCCGCCCTTCACACGACCGCAGACTCGGGGAAAAGTGTCTGGAGAGAGTGCAAAACAACGGCAGGTCTGACTCACGCCGGGTGGAGCAGGAGGGGTCAGGGAGGGCTTCTCGGAGGAAGGGACATTCGGAAGAGAGCTGAGGCACAGAGGTAGTTAGGGAAGTTGGGTGGGCTTCCGCGGAAGAGGAGACCACTTGTGAAAAACCCCAGAGTGGTGGAAGCGGAGGGAAGGGTGAGGGGGGGGAGAGCACAGGCCGTGGAGGGAGGTTCAGTCCGAGGACAGGGAGCCCCGGGCAGGCTCGGGGGCTGAGCTTGGAGCCCAGGACCCCCAAACGGAGATGCCACGTCGGGGGCTGGAGTTCAGAGGACAGAGAGATGTGGGAGCCGGACACGTGGAGTCACCAGTATGTAGTTGGCGATGCAATTCGCTGGTGCGGTTAGGGCCACCCGAGGAGAACACAGTAGAATGGCATCAGTCAGCTACTACCACGTAAGGACCACCCACAGGATCTCTGTGCTATGAACCGACATGAATGTACTTAGCTTTCCCGTCTGGGCAGCATGGGGTCAGGTGGTGCAGGCCGGCCCTGCTGGGCGGCGGGGGTCTCCGCAGCTTGCGCCCGCCTTGGGGGGTGACTGTCCGTGACTGGTTCGTGCCGGCTCTGCTGCCATTGTCCCCCTCCCACCGAGGGCGGCCACGTCCTGCTCGTCTCACGGCCACGCCGAGGCCACAGCAGGCGAGGCCACAGCAGGCTGGGAGGAAGGGCTCAGCACAGGACTGCATTTCTGCCTCAGCGGCTAAGTGAAGCATGTCAAGGGGCCAAACCCCAAGTGCAGAAGGGCCTGCACAGAGTCTGTCGAGGGTCACAGCCCTGGGCACGTGCAGGAGCCCAGGCTGAACCCAGCTCTGTGTCCTCACACAAGGGCTGCACCCAGGCCTTCCGTGGGCTGTGGGTGGGGTGGGGTGTGAGGGTGTCACTGTATAGATGGGGCATGGGGGGGGTCAGCATTGAACAGCTGGGGGAGGGGCCCTCGCGGCTGGGGCACTTGTCTGAGGAGGAAGTTGGGTGAGGGGACCCCGGCCATGGTGACCTCACTTCCCTGACAACAGAGCCCATCAGAATTTGGAACCCAGGTAACCAGGAACCCACATTCCAGAGACAGCCCCCGGCCCAGCTCATTACATTGGACATAGTGAAACCAAGATGTTCACGTGCTGTGTTCCCAGATCCGGAGGTTGCCGACGGAAGAAAGCGCGCCCAGCAAATGCTGTCTCAAGATGTCCTTTCAGGGCTCCCCACCGCCTCTGGCCGTTTGGTCGGAAAGACCACAAGGTGACACCAGGAGTCCAGAGCCGGCCACCCAGCCCCACAGGGTCTAATCCACCTGTGCAGCCCCAGGTCCCCACCCGTGTGTGTGTGTGTGTGTGTGTGTGTGTGTGTGTGTGTGTGTGTGTGTGTGTGTGAGAGAAGAGGGGTCATGTAGGGTGGGCCAACCCCATTCAAGAGCAGGCTGATGAGGGGTCAGATACCCAGTGGGCAGGTCTTGTTCAAGGTCAAGGGTGGCTGGGTGGGACGGGGTGTGCGCGGATGCGAGCTTCTGCCCTGGGTTTATCCCAATTGCCCTGGAGCGGGGGTCACCGTACCGCGTGCAGGGCTGGGCACGCAGAGATGTGTCTGATCTGGGAGCAGGAGGGGGACAGGGCAGGGGGACAGGGAGGCTGGCTGGGCAGGGCTGTGATGCCTCTGGGCCGGCTACCCGTCCCTGTCTTTGCAGACCACGGATGAAATCGGGAGGAGGCTGGCAGACAGCCGTGATATTTCCGGGACGTGGGGCGTGACCCCACAGGGGTCCCCAGGAGCAGGTGCTGGGGATTGCGGGGGAAGGCCTCCGACACCACCCAGACCACTGTCCCTGGTGGTCATTGACTGGATTGTGCTCCAGGAATGGAGCCCACGGAGACCGAGCTCGAGGCTGAGAAGCCTGGGGCGGGGTGCCTGTGGGTGTGTGGGGACGGGTCGGGGCCGGCCCCACAGGGAGGAGCCCCGAGAGGCTGGTGTGGGGCCAGGAGCAAAGACTGTGTGCAGAGCACCCAGCGGGTGGACTGCAGTCGGGGAGACGTCCCGGGGAGGGCTCCTTCCTGGCTGCGGCTTCTCTGGGAGGCTCTGGGCTGGGCTCTGTCTTGCAAATACCCACGGAGAGCAGGCACGGGGGTGAGCTATTCTCCTCTCACAGATGTTCCACGACCTAAGGAGCTAGAGCCGGCTCCAACTCCATCAGCAGCTCTCCAGGGAGGGGTGGTGCCTGCAGAGACTTCAGCAGGAGCCCAGGAGCCGGCAGTTGACCCGGCACCTGCCCACGGAGAGCCTGACGCCGACCAGGAAGGGCCTGCTCGAGAACCTGTGCCCGGAGAGCCTGTCCCTGTTCCTGCCACTGTTCCTGCTGGAGCCAGGGCCCCTGTGCCTGCCCCGAACTGTGGCCCTGCTCCTTCCCCAGACCCCGCTCCTGCCCTGGATCCTGACCCGTCCCTACCCCTGCCAGTGCCCCTGTCCCTGCCCCTGACCCAGATACTGCCTTGGTTCCTCTATGTGCCATTGCTGCAGACCCTGTCCCTCCCCTTGCACCTGCCCCTTCCTCTTCCCCTGCTTGTGCTCCTGTTCTGGCCCCTGACCCAAGTCCTGCCCCTTCCCCTGCCCATGCCTGTGTCCCTGTTTTCGCCTCTGACCCAAATCTTGCCCCCACTCATGTCCCTGCCCCTGCCCGTGCCCCTGCTAGAGCCGATGGCCCTTCCCTTGCCCCAACTCGTGCCCCTGCAGCTGCCACTTCCCCAGCACCTGCCTGTGCACCTGTTCTTGCCCCTACTCCGGATCCTGACCCAGCCCCTGGCCTGGAGGCTGCCCCTTCCCTTGCCCCGTTCTGTGCTCCGATTCTTGCCCCTGACCCGGGTTCTGCCCCTGCCCCTGCCCCTTCCCCGACGTGTGCACCTGTTCTTGCCCCTGACCCAGCTCCTGCGCTGGATCCTGCCCCTTCCCCTGCCCCTGGCTCTATTCCTGTTCTTGCCCCTGTCCCGGCTTCTGCCCCTGCAACTGTCCATTCCCCTGCCCCTCCCTGTGCTCTGGTGCTTGCCTCTGACCCAGCTCCTTCCCCTTTCCCTACCCGTTTCCCTGCCCCTGCATGTGCACCCATTCCTGCCCATGACCCACCTCCTGCCCCTGCACCTGTCCGTTCCTCTACCTGTGTCCCTGTCCGTGCCCCTGCCAGAGCCTATGCCCTTTCCCCTACCTGGGTCCCTGTCCCTGTCCCTGCCCCTGCAAGAGCCTATGCCCCTTCCCCTACCTGGGTCCCTGTTCCTGCCCCTGCCCCTGCCAGAGCCGATGCCCTTTCCCCTGCTTTCCAGCACCGCGGGCCCTTCCCTTGGCCCTGCCTGTGCTCCTGTACTAGCCCATGACCCAGCTCCTACCGTGGATCCGGCCCCTGTCCCTGCTCTTGCATCTGGCCCTGCTCTTGCATCTGACCCTGCCCCTCCTCCTGTTCCTGCAGGGCTCCCAGAACCACAGCCAGAGCCCACATCCTCGTGGGGAGAGCCCCTTGTACAATTCCCCTTATTTCCATCACCCGACCCTGATGCCCCGCCAGATTGTTTCATCCCCTCCCCCTGTGTTCTTTCTCTCTGGTACATATTAACTGTTATATTATCTTTCCTTATCCTCTACGCTGTTTATTATTTATTTTAAATAAAATTAATTGTTTTCTGTTGGACAAGTCTGCAGCATTAATTATATTCCCAATGCTGTGCCACCGCACCACAGAACACTGCTGCACAATATCTGCTTCCGCAAAGGACACCCTGAACCAGAAGGCCTCCCTGCCCATTTCTCCCCGAGCCCAGCCCCTGGCGACCCCTAAGCTGCTTTCTCTCTCTGTTCCTTTCCTGGGTGTTTCCTGTACGTGGAATCACGCAATAGGGGCCTTTGTGTCTGCCCCCCTATTTTCAAAGGGAACTCGTTTCCTTCTGTGTTTATTGGACACAGAATTTCCCTTATTCGATATTGAAATGCCTGGGGCTTACAGATCAGACGTAATCAGAGAGGCCACTTTAGGAATTCTGGGCACAATCTTGGGGCCGAGACCCCTGTTCCTGCTGGGACACCTCAGCCTGACCCCAGACAGGACAGGGCTGGTTCCTCCTGTGGCCCACACAGAAACCAGGGAAATGCAGAAAGCTGGAAGACACACCCCAAAGGGCAATGCATTGCTCACAACCCCAGGCCAGAGAAAGGTTTCAGCGGACTCTGGTCCAAACCACGCTCCAAGTCACTGGGTTCCACAGGGAGAGACCACACGCATGCAAGTCCAAGTGGGGACAGGCACGGGGGGAATCAGAGAAGCGGAGCTACCAGGTAAGGACTCTGGGAAAACAAAAAACCCTATGGAGGCAGCGCTGGTCACCCTCAGACCGGCAGGTGTCTGGTCTGGGGACCAGCAGCCCTGGGGAGAACGTGAGGAAGCGGAGGTCCCCTGGAGGAAAGGGTGACGGCACCCCTGTCTGGGAGGACAGTGCGCAGCACCCATCCCAGCCTGCAGGTGCACCCATCACCTACTGTGGGCAGCTCAATCCCAGCTTGTTGAAGGGAAGACCCGTGTCCATAATCCCCTATTTGCAACAGAATCCATAAAGGGGAGTTTGTGGGTCAACACGTATACAGTGTTTAAGGTACAAGTCTCGAATTCCAACATCCATGGTCTGCTTGTCCACCTTGAGCCTTGTTTGGGAAGCAGGGGTGGGGACGCCCGGGGCTGTGACCTGTGGGAGGGGTGGGGAGGGGGAGCTCTGAACGGAGTGACCGAAGCACACGGGGTGACCTGCCCAGGAGGGACCCTCTCGGTCCCCAGCCCCTCTCCTGACCTCGTGCACGATGGCGAGGGTGTGATGATGAAGGTGCTGGCCCTTGGCTGGCGAGTTCCGTAGCTGGTGTCGGAGCTGCTCAGGCTGCACACCGGGCTCTGATCCCAGAGCTGGCGCGAGAGGTGAAGCTGCAGCTGCCCCAGTCTCGGGAGCTGCAGCTCGCATCGCTGTTGGACCTGCCTCGAGCTCTGGGGCAGGTGCTAGAGCTGAATCCCCCTCCAGAGATGATCTAGATCCGGTTCCGCACTTGGATAAGGCTCTTGAACCCACGAACGGCTTTCCTCCCCTGCCCATTTCATGGATGACAAAACTCGGGGCGGTGACGGGACCGGCTACATGGGGGTAATGGCTACGGGGGGATTCAGCCCAAGGATCCTGCATGCCCTTCACCTCGTGCCCCATACAGGTCCGTCCTGAGGTGCCCGACAGGGGCAAGGGCCTGAACCGCTGCTCCTGGCACCTGATCCCACCTGATCAGAGACACTCCCCTGGGTCGTGAAGTCCTCGTTTGACCTCTACTCCGGCCAGCCCCACGCGAGCAGGGACCGTGCGTCCTCACTGCTTGGGCACCATCTCCAGATGGCGGACTGGCCACTGCAGCGGGGTTGGTCACCACTATACCGTCGACGTGGATGCAGGAGCAGCTACAGGCCCAAAGCCCGCTCCGCAGCTCGAGGCATTTGATCTTCTGTTGCGGTGCCACTGCTGGGAGCTTGGGAGCCCGGGAGCTGGAGCCAAGTGCGCCCCAGTGTGAGTAAGCCCGCTGGAACTACAGCTCCATCACCAACTCCAGAGCTAGAGCCAATGCAAAATCCGAGCTGGCCCAGCTCCACAGTCAGCTGCGGGTGTTCCCCGGACACGGAGCAGGCGCTCGCTCCCCCTGCAGAGCTAGAGCCAGTGGGCTCCGCGCAGCAAGCCCCAACCCAGGACCCGCTGGGTTCCCTCTTCCCTCACAGACTTCTGCAGTTCCTCTGTGATTCCCCAGCGCTGGGACAGAGCAGACACTGCACCCACACCACCCCCTCCTTGGGTTTCCAGTTCAACAGGAGGGACCACAGACAGATTGAGGCATGGGGCACGCTCCCCTGAGGAAGGCAGGGGTGCTCACACCCGTGATGGAGGGCTCCCTCTCATGCAGATTGCCGGCCCCCCGCACCTGCTGGCCACACCTGCCCCTGCCTGGATGGCCAGTGTGGGTGGGCTGGGGGGGCCTGACCTGTGGATGGAGCATCCCCAAGGCTGCCGCAGGGGGTGTGTGGAAGGGCAGGCCCGGCCACTGACTTTGTTTCTTGCCCACCTACCTCCAGGGCCATCTCCTCCGTTCTGGGCACATGGCTGGACTAGACTCGGAGGACTTGTGTCAGCCAAAGACGTTCCCTGCCTCAAGCAGCTGGTGGCCCATGTGCAGCTCAACATGCCCTGTTCCGACCTGGAGCGCCATGCCCACCTTCTGCTGACCCGGCTGGAGCACACAGAACCCACAGTGGCCGAGCCCGAGGGTGAGAACACCGGGGCTGGGTGCCTGAGTGTGTGGGGGGAAGGGTCAGGGCTGGTCCCACAGAGAGGAGCCCCGGAGGCTGGTGTGGGGCCTGGAGGAAAGACTGGGCTCCGAGCGTCCAGTGGGTGGACTGCAGTCCGGGAGACGTCCCAGGGAGGTCTCCTTCCTACCTGGGGCATCTCTGGGAGACTCTGGGCTGTGCACGCACAGGTGTGTGTCTGATCTGGGAGCAGCAGGGGGCTGGGCAGGGGGATAGTGAGGACATCGGGTAGGGCTGTGATGCCTCCGAGCTGAGTGACAGTTCCTGTGTTTCCAGAGCCCCATGGAAACTGGCTTGGATTCTGCCCCTGCACCTGGCTCCTCACACGAGTTAGGGACACAGGTGGAGCCTGGCTCTAGCTCCTGAGATGGTGGAGCAGCTGAGAGAGGAGAAGAAAAGCTCAGCCCATGGCTCCTCTCCATGGGCCTTTGCAAGACAGAGCCCAGCCCAGGGCCTCCCAGAGAAGCCGCAGCCAGGAAGGAGCCCTGTCTGGGGCGTCTCCCCGCCTGCCATCCACCCGCTGGGCCCTCTGAGCCCAGTCTTTTCTCCTGGACCCTCACCAGCCTCTGGGGCTCCTCCCTGTGGGGCCAGCCCCGACCCGTCCCCACACACCCACAGGCACCCAGCCCCAAGCTTCTCAGCCTCGGGCTTGACCTCCATGGGCTCCGGCTCCTGGAGCACAATCCAGTCAATGACCACCAGGGACAGTGGTCTGGGTGGTTTCAGAGGCCTTCCCCCACAATCCCCAGCCCCTGCTCCTGGGGACCCCTGTGGGGTCACGCCCCAGCTCATGGAGTAGGAGGAAGTGTCTGCCAGCCTCGTCCCCATTTCATCTGTGGCCTGCAAAGACAGGGACGGGTAGCCGGCCCAGAGGCATCACAGCCCTGCCCCGCCAACCTCCCTGTCCCCCTGCCCCGTTCCCTTGTTGCTCCCAGATCAGACCCACACCTGTGCGTGCACAGCCCTGCACGCGGGACACTGACCCATCCCCGCAGGGCCATCGGGATAAACCCTGAGGCAGAAGCGCGCAGCCCCCCACACCCCGTCCCACCCACCCAGCCTTGACCTTGAACATGACCTGTCCACTGGGTATCTGACCCCTCATCAGCCTGCTCTTGAACGGCTTGGCCCGCCCCACATGACCCCTGTTCACACACACACACGCACACACGGGGAGGGGACCTGGGGCTGCATACATCGATTAGACCCTGCGGGGCTGGGTGGCTGGCCCTGGGCCTCCTGGTGTCTCCTTTCGGTCTTTCCAGCCAAATGGACAGAGACGTCGGGGAGCCTTGACACGACATCCCCAGCGAGGGAGTGTTTGCACAGTTTGCTTTCCTCAGCCTGTAGCCTCCGGTCTTTGGGATGCAACATGCAAACATGTTTTTGGTTCGAGGATCTCCAACGAAATGAGCTGGGCAGGGGGCTGTTTCTGGAATGTAGGTTCCCATGGCAGCACTTTGTGCATCACGGGGACCCCTGGCATTCAGACTGGCAAGTTACCCCTCCCCACGCAATGGCCGCGGGCATGATTCCAAGAGTTCCCATAGGAGCTTGCCTGTCCCAGGGCTGTGACATGGCTCCGCTGTGGCTTTGAACCCAGGTAAACCTGACCCAAGCCTGAGCTCATGCAGGAGCCTGAGGAAGTAGCCTTGAATGGTACAGCTGAAAGTGACGGAAGCTTAACTTTTACTGAATCTAAATATTAACTGTTAAATGTAAAAATCATAAAACCTGTAACAGAAAAGGGTGAAGGGTGGGGACTCCTGGGTGTCTCAGTCAGTTAAAGCATCTGCCTTCGGCTCAGGTCAGGACCTCAGGGTCGTGGGATCGAGTCCTGGTGCGGGCTCCCTGCTCAGCGGGGGGGTCTCTCTCTCTTTCTCCCTCTGCTGCACCCCCTGCTTCTGCGCTCCCTCCCTCTCTCTAAGAAATAAAATGCTAAAAAAAAGTTTCTCTTGAAAAAAATAAAAAGGTTCGGTGACAGGTGGACCTTGGCAGAGTGGCTCGAGCCATGGGCCGGAGCTACGGCCGATGCCAGGGATGCCCCCGGCTCCTGCCGTGGAACCAGCCCGGGACCTGAGCTGGAGCTGCAGCTGGAGCTGGCTCCGTCCCCGGTGGTGGGGCTCAAGCTGGTTCTGGAATGCACTCCAGGGCTCAGTGAACTCTCAGGCTGGCATTGTTGCCAAATTTGGTGGAGGAACCGGCAGCAGAGAGGACTGCTGCACTGGAGCTGGTCCAGGCGAGCAGGTAGAGGGGCCTCTAGCCCGGGAGCTGCCGCCGGGGGGGGGGGCCGTCGTCCGCAGTCGGTGCGGGGGCTGCTGTGTGCGGTGGCTCTGGCTTTGTGGGTGGAGGTAATGCTCGCGTGGCGCACGTCTGAGCGTCTGCTCTAGCTCGCCAGGTTGTAAGCACCCCTGTGTTTGTGCAGCGGGGGCACGAGCTGGCTGCAGGGGCAGGGGGCTTACCCACACTGGGGCGCACTTGGCTCCAGCTCCCGAGCTCCCGACAAAGGCACCGCAGCAGAAGATGGAAATGCCTCGAGCTCTGGAGCGGGCTTTGGGTCTGTAGCTGCTTCTGAGCCCCGTCAACCCTGCAGTGGTGACCAGCCCCGCTGCAGTGGCCAGTCCTCCATCTGCAGATGGTGCCGAAGCAGCAGGAGGAGAGAAGATCACCACCCTGCCAGGGTGATCACCCTGTGCTGATCCCCACCGCCTGTCCCTGTGACTTTCACAGGAAACCCCGCACAGCCTCCCACAGCAGCACTGAGCTGCCTTGAGAAGGGGCTCTCGATCTCGGGCTGGCTCTCACTCTGGCAATGATGCTGGATCGGATGAGAGAACTGGTGTGCAGTTGGCTTTGCTCCGGACCTCATGCCGGAGCGGGTTTTGCCTGTGGACGGGGTCCACGGGTCGGAGCAGAGGGGCTCTAGTCTGTGGGGGCACTGGCTCAGGCTCTCGAGCTGCTTCCATGGCTGGCTCGAGTGTACGCGGGGGTAGGTTCTAGTGCATCAGATGGTTCTAGATCTTAGCTGCCGCCAGGGCTGACTCTGCCCCATGCCTCCTGCAATGTCTCGTGTTAGAGATGCTCTAGCTCTGTATCGCCCGCTAGCTGACTGTGGGTGAGTAGGACCTTAAGACAGCCTCGGAGAGTTTTTCAGGACCTAGAATTCACAGCTGTTAGGATCAGGTCACTTAGTTAGACACAAAAGTGGTTAATATCGTAAAGGACAATAAACTATATCCTTTGATGTTCTATTTTCTTCCCGGACCGAAATTATTTGCTTCTCTACCGGCAAAAACCTTCACGCAAATGTCTAATTTCACTAAGTTGGGGACCTCTACTAAATAGCAGTCAGTTGAACGAAGTCCATTTTCCCAGTCTTCGGGTGGCCTGTACCCTTACGTGAGAAGAAATGACATGCCAGCCTCCTTTCGCCTTATGTCCAAGCTCGGGCGGTCAGTATTCTCTTTATTCTCGCTCAGCTGGCAACTCTGGTTCAGAGGCTAAACATTGCCTTTGGAGCCTGGGTTCGAGTTCTGGCTGTGAGCCAGGTCAGCCGCGTACCCATGGTGTGCCTCGGGGTCCTCATCTGCGGAGGTGAGGGACACTCACGACGCGTCATTATGGCCAGTGATCACATGGTCTTCTATCCTTTCACTTTCTGCTTCTCCATATGAGGCCTCTTAGACCTCAGGCATATATCTGGATTTGGTTTGTAGTCCAATCTGAAAATTTGACTTTTTATTGGTGTACTTAGTCGGCTTACATTTAATGTACATGAAGTGACATTCAGGTGTAACTCTACCATCTTATTGGTTTGCTCTTTCCTCCATCTGTTCTTTTTTTGAAAACTCGTTCCATGCCTTCCTAAAGATTATGCAAGTATTCTCTGTCACTCCAGTCCCCTCCATTAACGTGTTATTATGCCTTCTCTCATTATTCCTTCAGGGACTGCTCAAGGGAAGTGCTGTCCCCATAGAAACAGTCCATCCCTGCGCTGTCAGGGCATGCCCCCCTGCCGTTCCCAGATATTAGCAAGGCCCTGGGCCTCCGTAACAGGGGTTGCAAGCTTTGCCTGTAAAGGGCCACATAGGCTTTGTAGGGCCTCCTCAACTCCACCATTATAGCTTGAAAGCGGCCATAGATGATATGTTGATAAAATAGCATGGTTATGTCTAAACAAACTATCTTTACCAAACAGATGACAGGTAGACTTTACCTGTGAGCAGTGTGCTGTGACCCCGGCTTTATAGCCTCAGCATCTCTGGGTAGGGGTTGGGGGGGGCATCTGGCTCCTGGGCTCCCCTTGGCTCCAGTACTACTCTTCCTCTTCCGGTCTCTTTGAGCCTGGAGGTGAGAACGGTTTCCCATCTACCTGTCCCCGGAAGTCCCTCCAACTGCTTTGGTTTTTATTCCCACCCACACATCTGTAAACAGTTCCTCCACTAAACTCTTCAACTGAATGCTGCAGCAGGCCATCCAGCTCCTGCAAAGACCCTAACGGAACTTTAGGCTTACAGCACGCACGTATTCATTCCACTGTGGCCCAAGTTGCAGCCAGCAGTTTGCAGATTGGCCTCCCTGCCCAGGAAGAGCCTCCTGCAGGGCAGACGCCATGTCTTAGTTATATTTGCATCCCCACCACACCCATCCCTCACCTGGGCACAAAATGGGACTGAAGAATCTTGGCTAAACTGACCTAAATTAGCAATGCAGAAATGGAGCCAGGAGAGGTCAGCATGTAGAAAAAAGACTGGAGGGGTTCTTATTTAAAGTGGGTAGGTTGTGAAAGAGAACTATCCAGGAGAGAGTGAGTTAATCGAGGAGAGCCAGAGGATTTGTCTCAAAGTTATCACAGAAGGGAAATATGTAAGGACCTGGTGTTACAATGTTAAGTCTTCAGTGTGGTTGAGCTGTTGTGTTAACAGTGTCCTCTGTGGAGTGTGGTCGAGCACTTGGTGTAACAAATGTCAGCTGTTGAAAGAGGTGAATGTCAGCTGCCGCAGTGAGTCGGAGTAAGGAAAAGAATGAGCACAAGTTCATTTTGCACATAGGAGGCCACGGCGTCATTTGAGAGGGGTGTCCACAAAGTGGCCTATATTCAAGCCACATAAAAAGCAGCGAAATAGCAAACTGGAACCAGAAAGTTGGAGCAACTACTCAAGAATATTAACTTTTTTAAAAATAAGTTTTTAAATGGAGAAGGTAATACATGAAAATAGTCAAGATGAGACTAGAATTTAGAAGTTTATGTTGAACACATTGCTTCAAACACATAGTCATAATGGATTTATAAATTATGGAAACAGAAAACAAAAAGACACAGCAGGGCTCGAAAACACCAAAGTTATTGGACCAGAAACAGAGGTGAGAGTGGCTCCTGTCGGCTGGTTTCTGGGGCTGGAAGTTGGCCACCGGAGTGGGCAAGGGGTTCACCCCACAGGCTTGGGTGAGGCTGTCCTACGTGGTGTAGGAAACTAAACCAAACAACCAACAAAACCCTGTTGCTGACAGCTGCCTAGGGCTTTTGAACACAGTGGGGGCTTAGGAGTACAAAGACAGAGACCCAAACTGAAGACCAAGAATGAATACCACTGCCTGCAGACCCTGCATCTGACATGCTCTCCCTGTTATTGAAAGCCTTGACATGCCACGTGGGACCCCGTTCTGGGCTGAAGGTGGAAGCGATGGCAAGGCCACTGACTAGGGAAGGGTGAGGAGCAGGAGGGGAAGGGGGAAGAGCCGCTATCTCCTGCCCGCTGCCCGCAAACCTAAATTCCAGGACATGTGAAGAAACCCAATGCTAAGAAAGTTAACAAGTCAACAGTCAAAACATTTTCTTCTCCTTAGATAATTGAAAGTAAGAAACAAAAGACAGAAATGAAATAAGAATAGATGGATAGGAAAAAGGACCAATTAAAATCTTCAAAGTAAAAAATAAAAGTCATTGAAATAAATACCTCAAACTATCACAAACAAAACGACCTCAAGACAAAATTAATAAAGGCTGTTTACCCATCAACTTGCAGCAAGGGAGCCCTTCTGATGTCACTTTCAAAGGTTTTAGAAAGGAAATTGAGTTTTATCAGGTAGAAGGGGAAAAGTCTTGGACTGGGAAGCATCCTATTAAGGTGGGATTTTGGAGTAGAAGAGACTTCAGTTTGTCTGCAGGTACTTCTGACCGTCCTTGGTTGTCTGAAGGGGGCCAGGAAGCAGTTTGGGCAACTTCCAAGAAGACGGACTGTGGGATGCTAGGAGAGACAGGTGTTCTGCAGGGGGCTGCACCTTGGAACCAGTGGGGCCGCTGGGACTCTTTAGAGTGAGTCTCCTCTTGAGAAGTGACCCCATGATAAAGGTGCCTCCAAACCGACTCTCAAGGAGCATTAAGGAAATGACCACCTACTGGGGTGGGTTAGAAGGAGGTCTCCAAGAACACCACTACTCCGGTAGCATTTCCATCTTGGAACAGAAAATCTATTTGCCAAGACACATGACCCTTGAATAACTTTTTTTTTTTTTTTGAGAGAGAGGGAGAGAGAGAATGAGAGAGAGCATGAGAGGGGGGAGGGTCAGAGAGAGAGGTCGACCCCCTGCTGAGCAGGGAGCCTGATGCGGGGCTCGATGCGGGGGGCTCGATGCGGGGGGCTCGATGCGGGGGGCTCGATGCGGGGCTCAATGCGGGGGGCTCGATGCGGGACTCGATGCGGGACTCGATGCGGGACTCGATGCGGGACTCAATGCGGGACTCGATCCCGGGACTCCGGGATCATGACCTGAGCCCAAGGCAGTCGCTTAACCAACTGAGCCACCCAGGCGCCCCTGAATAATATGGGTTTCTACGGGGGTTTTTCCCAATAAATAAACATAACAGTGCTGTAAATGCATTTTCTCTAACTCATGAGCTCCTCTCTAACATTTTCTTTTCTTTAGCTTTTTATCCTAAGAACACAGTATGTTATACACACAACATACAAAACGCGTTCATCACCGTTTACTTTACCGGTAAGGCTTCCGGCCAACAGCAGGCATTGGAAGTCAAGTTTTTTCGGTCAACAATTATGACTGAGGGGAGCAGGCACAGCTAACTGTGTCGGTCCTGGGTCAATTACATCGCGGACAGCTGGCTTTATTTTTGATCAGAAGAAAACCTCAATTTTAAAGCAGGGAAAGAGTTCAGACCACACTTCCAAGCTATGAATCAGTAACAAACTTTAACAACAGGAGCGCGAAGTTGAGCACTCTCTGGGCTCGACTGTTGGCCCACTCTTTGGAGGCCACTTACGGGAATCGTATTCCGTAGGTGCGGGACAACGCCGCACACACCTGCGCGCAGGGGAAGCCCGACAAGGCGGCGAGTTAAGGGACCGGGAAGCCCCCGGCGACCGGGAAAGGCAGGACTCCGGGGGCCGCGGCCGCCGCCGTCCCCGGACACGCGCACCTGGGGCACAGCCCCGGGCCGGCCTCCGGCGCGCGCCCTCGCGCACGCGCACGCGCCCAGCCCCCAGCGCCCAGAGCCCGGGGGCGGGGCCGCCGGGACACACCCCCTCCGCGCGCCGCGGGGACGCCATCGGGCCGGACGCGGGACAGAGCCTCTTAACGCCGCCGCCTTTTGTGCCCTCCCTTCGCCGCAAGCTGTCGTCATCAGGCTCCGACGCTCTGTGAAGCTCTCGGGCTCCAGCGCTCGCATTGGCAGAGCTGCTCCCGCCGGGCGACCTGACGAGACCCACAAGTGAGTCCATCCCAGGGCATGCCATGCACGTTTGGCCCGGGGACAGATGCCCTGACTTACTTCCTGAGAGGGCAGTGCAGCATGATCCTTCATGATGTTATCTAGCTGCCGTCTACTAAAAGGTTAGAACACAGGTTGTCCAGCCAAGCAGTGGTCCCTGCTACCGGCCCCACGGCTGAAATCATACTCCTTCCTCCACCCCCCTTTCGGGCTGGTCTCTCCCAGCTCGAAGCTTGGCTGGTCTGATGTGTTTGTCCCGCGGTTGCCTTGCCTCTGATGGGCCATGGGTGCTGCCACTGTCCACTTAGAGTTTACCACTTGGCATGGACGTGGAAGTGTCCCAGTGAACCTGCCAGTTCCAGACATTTCTGTCCCGTCCCCAGTGAGTATCAGCATGCCTCGCCCTTCATGGAGTTGGGGTTGACTACCTAGCAGTACAGTAAGTCGGCTCCCCGAGTGCTCGACCGCAGGCATGGGAAGCCTGACGTAGCCGAATGTAACCGTGGCTTCCAGTGTGGTGGAGACGTAGGCAGAAACGTCCCCCCAAGCAGGGACCGGGATACCCCAGCCCGCAGAGCCGGTATGTGCAGTGAGAGGAAGCACCGATCGTGCTGGGGCTCACGGGAACAGCGGCAACAGGGCGAGCATGCTCTGTTCTGCGGCTCCTGGAGCTTGTATTCAAGGTGCTGGGGACCCAGGGCCACTCACGGACCATCGCTTCAGCACAAACCGTGCGTCCTGGGGGACAGTGACTGAATCCTGCGGGATTCTGGCCCAGGGTGGGCACCTTAGCTCAGCCATTAACACGCCTTCCCACCCTCCTTACTAGGTCGCTGCTTCTGGGTGATGGGGTGAGGGTAACAGCTGTGAAGCCAGGGTCATGTGCCGACGTTCATACCTTCTTTACTTTGAAATAGGTCTCTTGGTAGAAAACAATGTTGTGTGGAATCCTGTTTGATGGTCTCCTACAGCACAATACACTGCTTAAAAACCTAGCTGCTTCAAACCATGATTTATAATTTTTTTTCACCCTTTGGGGGGTGGCAGGCCCCGCGTGGCCTTCATGTGGTTGCAGTCATACGGTGGCTAAGGCTGGCACCATCTGAGCCCTCTTCCCTGGGCCGGAAGGCTGTGAGAACTGGGGCTGCAGATGCCTCTTTCTCTGTGTTCGGCCCCGACATGGGGCTAGCTTGCGGTTCCTCACAACACGGCCGTCCGGGATGGTGGGACTTCCTACATGTTGGCTGGCTTCCCGAGAGCAAGTATTCCAAGAGAGAAAAACTGGAAGCCACTTGAGGCCTAGCCCCAGAAACTAGCACAGCATCCCCTCTGTTCTATTCTGTTGGTCAAAGAACCCACCTAGTTTCAAGGAGAAGGAGCACAGATGTCACATTTTCAAAGAATTTGCAGCCATCTTTATCTTCCGCGGACAGTACGTCAATAGATTGGGAACTCCCTAAGCACTGGGGTGCTGGGAGACAAGGCAGGGAAGCCCATGCTGAAGGATCTATCAACTTCTGTAAGGACGAATAACTTTTCTTCGGAGGTGGAAGGGGTTTGAGGTCACTGGTCTGCCCCACAGCTCTTCTCCTGCCAGCCTTCCATCCACGCTCTTTCCCAGGCAGCCAGGAGGGTGCCCAGTGAACCGGAGGGGCGTCCTTTCCTCCAGGCGTGCTGCACCCTGGAAGTGTGGTCCCGCTGGTCAGCATGCTCCCGCTCGCCTCCTGCCTTCAGGGGTCTGGAGCTGAGGAGCCAGCCCTGGTCCGTGTCACGTGGCGGGGATGAGTACCCCACTCTCCTGCGGTCTCTTACCCTGTCCCACGCAGGGGGGACACTGGTGGACACTGGTGGGCACTGGCGGTTTCTGAAGTGTCAGTGTCCCTCTTGTCCACCTGGCCCCAGTGAGTGAGTGTCTTAGAGCGTCTCCTCCATTGGGTGGAGGGGAGAGAGGTGGGGGACCTCTTCTCCCGAACAGTGTCGTCCTGATAAGGCAGAGCCTTCTAGGACTTCTGCCCACCCTGATCCTTTCCCCACATGGACAGGGGTTGGCAGGGACAGGCATCAGTTTTTAGTTTTGGCCACTGTCTTCAGAGTGTGTGTGTGCCTGTGTGGTTGGTTCGTGGGGGGAGCAGTGCATTCTCTCAGCCTGGCGTCTCAGCTGCCATCAGGCCCACAGCCCTGTTCAGCCGTGTGCTACCGTATATAAAGTGCTCTGCAAACACACTTCAAACTTCCCCAGCTTCATCCAGACTGCCACCTCCGTGCCCCTCTGTGGAAACTCGCAGCATGGAGCCGTGGGCCCACTAGCATTAGACACGGTGGCAATTTGCCTAGCTCCTGAGTTTGTCGTATTCTTAGTGCAACCAAGCACCTTTAATTTGCATTTTGGGAGGTTTGACTGCTGTGAGAGTCAGCCTGTCCAGCAGCCCAGGGCAGGCGGCTGTGGGGACGTGCTTCTTCTCCACTGCGGTTTTGTGATTTGGACCATCTGTCTATGAGTAGGTCACCAAGCACGGCGCAGAGGGACTGATCTCAGGCTGGTCTGGATGTTGGGTTGGTTGGGGGGAAGGAAGCTGCGTCTGCAACACACCTACTAGGTGCTACTGCTCTGATTTTGCTCACACTGCCTAGTGTTAGACCCCTGGCTCCCCATCTTGGTGGGGGGCTGGCAGGTGCAGTGCACCCGAGAGCTTTCGATGATTTGCTTTGTTGCCTTGCCTTTGTTCATGGTCTGCAAGCTCCTCAGCTCCCCACTGGCCTGGGATAGCATGTGTGAAGGACCCGACAGAGGCAGTGGTGAAGGGGGCAATTGGGAGAGGGCTACAGACAGCCCTCAGAGCCCCATAATTTACATTTTAATGGCTTCTCAACACTTACATTCTTGAATTCCACCTTAAAGTTCTCATCAGAGGTCTTTGCCAGCAAGGGACTAAACCAATAAAGCTGAAAGGCTGTGCAGTTGCTGAAGGATGCCATGGATGAAACCCTAAGAAAATTGGGGTTCTAAGGAGATAGGACCCTCCCGTGGGAAGAGCTAAGCCAT
This sequence comes from Eumetopias jubatus, assembly GCF_037043125.1. Classification (NCBI taxonomy): domain Eukaryota; kingdom Metazoa; phylum Chordata; class Mammalia; order Carnivora; family Otariidae; genus Eumetopias; species Eumetopias jubatus. Next base: position 782,183 of record NW_028274890.1, read on the forward strand.
GCCTGCCCCCTCACACTCTTGCTATTGCACGAATATTCTGTGTGTTTAAATCCATCTCCACTGATGTTAATTTGAGGTTATTTATGTCAACAGAAAACTTGCCCATGACCCTAATTGAAACACAGCCACTGCAGGAGTCCACTGAGGAGCATTCGATCCACTTGGCAAAGCCAGGCATCCATAAGCACCCCTGCATCCAGCCGCGTAGCCTGGCAGATCCTCCCTCGGGTCAGGGATTTAGAAGCTCTGCTTTGCCCTCCCAGCCTCTTCCTGCTGGCCAAACAGGTGTGCAGGGTGGGGAGGTGGGGAGTCACTGAAACACAGACAGCAGTTCTCACTCTAGAGCCTCCGTGGAGGCGCCGTGGGAAGAGGTGGGATTTCTGCTGCCACTTTCACTGGGAGGAGTCTTCCTGAGGTAGAAGGGCTCGCACTCCTGTGAGAGAGAAGGAAGAAGCCACACCTCTCGGCCTTACAGCAAACACTAGAGACCTTGCACGTATAAAGGTTTATGTGTGCCATGCTGTGCTGGCAGTGTGTGCGGGGGTGGTCCCAGAGATCCGGCCAGGAGCCCACACAAGGAGCAGCCTGTCTCTCTGTTTCTCTCCCCCTCTTTGTCTCTCCCTCTCAGTCTCATTCCCTTTCTCTGTTCCTCCTTTTCTGTTTCTTTCCCCCCTCTCTGTCTTGGGCCCCGTCCCCCCCTCTGTCTCGGGCCCCATCACCCCCCTCTGTCTCAGGCTCCGTCCCCCCCTCTGTCTCGGGCCCCATCCCCCCTCTGTCTTGGGCCCCGTCCCCCCTCTCTGTCTCGGGCCCCATCCCCCCTCTGTCTTGGGCCCCGTCCCCCCTCTCTGTCTCGGGCCCCATCACCCCCCTCTGTCTCGGGCTCCGTCCCCCTCTCTGGCTCTGCCTCCGTCCCCCTCCCTGTCTCGAGCTCTGTTCCCCTCTCCAGCTTGGGCTCTGTCACCCTCTCCATCTCGGGCCCCATCCCCCCCTCTGTCTCGGGCTCCGCTCTCTCTCCCTGTTGGCAGTGGCGCATCGGCTCCAGAGCCTGCTGTCTGAACTGGGAGATGCAGTCAAGGGCAGCTGTGACTCACTTGCTTTTTCATGTGAAGGGCCGAGAGGACATAGGTCAGTGATTCCAGTTCCCTGGGAATGATAACAACACTCTGGACGAAACCCAGGCCCCCATCCACAAGCAGACCCTGGAGTACAACCATGCCTGTAACAGACTAAAAGCAGGGAGCCCCACCAGGGAAGCCAGTGTCCCGGCAGGTGACAGCAGGACTTCTGCTCACCCCCAGCATGTTTATCCTTTGGGGTCAGAGCCACGGCTGCCATGCGTGGTTTGAGCCCAACTTCCCAGCATGGGGGTAACTTTCCGTGTCCACCATAAGGACGGCTTTTGCTGTCCCCCAGCCCCTCATACCCACAGAGCAGTCTGCTGGCTGTCGTCGGGGGTGTGCCCGGCTAAACGGGAATGCAGAGTGGGGCAGCATGCGGTTCCAGGACAGGCTCAGGATGCAGGGCAGCTGTAGAGTGTGGGTCAGTTTGCCAGCCCCACAGGAGAAAGCATCTGTGAGTCCTGGTGGGCGGCAGCGCTGTTAATGGGCATGCTTCTCTCTCTCTCCTCCTCCCGCACATCTGTCTTGGAGGCTCCATGCATGCTCACCTCTCCTTCTGGAGCACATTTCCAGCCAGGCAGGGGCACCTCAGAAACCCAGTTGGCTAGTGCTTTGCCTCTGTGCAGGTGCAGCCTCACCTCCTCCCACCCCCGTCCCAGTCACGGGCCAGGGACGTGGCCCGTGACGGGTTAGGAGCTGCTCCTTCAGCCAGGGGGTTACGAGAGGAGCCGCCTTGATTGCCTCGCCTAATAAAATAGCAAGCAGGTAAGAAAGGTCAGGTGCACAGCTTTCGATTCCCACATCACAAGGGAGGAACCTACATCTGCAGCATTGGGTATATTTCCCTGACCAGGGCAGCTGGTGCGGGGACTGGTTTACTCACTTTCCGATTTTCACTCCACCACTCTGGCCATCATAGAATCTCCTTTGAGCTCAGCTGACCCAGCCCTGCCGCCCCCAAGGCCGTGCTTGATGACAAGACAGAGGCAGCTGTGCGGACCAGCCCCCGGCGGTCTGGTCCTGCCTCAGCATTTTGTGAAGGGGGTTTTAGCAGCAACGCTGGTTCCCTAGGCTGCCGACTTGTCCCCAGGTAGTGTCCTTGTGTTTTAGGCTGAGCGCAAGGGGTGGCTGAGATGACAATGCGAGCTTTCCCTGCAGAAAGCAGGCCCAGACTGGAGGCAAAGTCTTCCCACAGGCCTGCAGATACCCGCATGCCACACCAGACCACTCTCCGTAGCAGGTGAGGGGGCCTCTGTAGCCACGGGTGCTGGGTGCCACGTGAGGTCACGCCTTGGAGCCTGCGCTCCTCCGGAAGACTCAGACACAGTTGGCCACTGGGACTGCTTTCTGTGCAACTCTTTTCCTGACCCTGTTAGCCACCTGATATGGAGCCGGGAAGGCTCCTTGCCCCCACCTGCCATGCTCTGGCCGGAGATAATGAGGCCACCCTCGACTCTTTGGTGGTGGGGTGTGAGTGACGATCAGGAAGGCCGGGCACTCTGAGGCTTCCTAGGGCTTGGTCTGACGTCATTCCAAGCAAATGATAATTACAAGCCTCTTCTCTCTCTGTATCCCCCAACAAGACACCATGGAGTTATTTATAAATGCGGGCCCCTGGGTGCACTCCTCACGGGAAGGACCGCAGTGACAGCGACTGAGAGGGTGGTGAACAGCGCACACACGGTGCTAATGAAGGGGGAAGTGCAGGGAGCACAGTGTGTGGGGAATTCGAGGGAGGCTGGTCCTGCTTAGGGGGAGGAGCCCAGGCCTGCTCCAGGCCCCGGCCCAGCTGCTGTGCTCTGCAGTTTGGCTCTCAGAGATCTGCTAACATATGATAATACACCAGCAGACGTGGATTGTCTTGTGTGTCAAGGGCGGAGGCACGAGATGAGCTGCTTTTTTCCTCCCAGGGCTGGCAGGAACTGGAAATAATTGAAAGTTGTTAGGGTCCAACATGCTGTCCCAAAAACACTATCATTAATTCCCTAATGACTAACTGTGTCTTTCAGGAGGCAATGAAGGCAGCTGAGGGGACGAGGGCCCCTGGAGAGGATGGGGAAGTGCGAGGCTGGCAGCCTGTAATCTCGGGGGTGGACTGAAGCTACTCTGCCTGTACCCCCACCCCCCACTCTGGCCTTGGTAGCGGAGACCCCAGGGTCCTTCCATCCTCTCTGCCCACAGAGTCAAGGTGAGGGAGATAGCCAGAGCCGTGTAGTCCGGACGTGATAAATCCTTGCAACCCCGGTCTCCGGGTCCCCGTCCTGCGGGATGCTCTGCCACTGTTCCTTCTTGCTCACTTCCCAGCACCGTGCTCCCTCCCCCTGACTGTGAGATCCAGTCAGGGCTTCTGCCTCCTCTGACTTCCTACCCCCAGAGCGGTCCTCCCAGAGCACACGGTTGAGCATGTCCCTCTGCTCCAAGTGACAGCTGCTGTCCACACTGCTGCGGTGGCCCTTGCCTCTGTGACCCCTTTCTTTGGAAGGACTCGTGACCCAGATGCTGTTTGTGTTCTTGCCTCCCCAGAGCTCCCGCCCTTCTGGGTGGGTCCCACCTACACCCTCTCACCCTGAAGTCTGGGGCCCTTTCTTTTTAAAAGGCTGTCTTTGAATACACAAGTGACATGTGAAGACAAATGAGACACAGCTCTTCCCGACCCCCCCATGCTTGTACGGACTGCTGCCTTGTGTCTGAGTGTCGCCCAGCCTCGCCCGTCTCTGAATGCCCAAAGGGGCCTTTGTGTACCGGGGCGAGGATCCTACAAAAAGAAGTGGTCATGATGGTGATCTTTCAGTGGGTGGGCTTCCAGTGGCCCACGAAGGAGTAGGGTTCACAAAGGAGAAGCCTGGGAAATGCCTCCTGCCCCAGGCTAGGGGCAAACGGTACCAATACGGGCGCCCAGCGTCACAGCTGCATCCCCAGGCCCATCCCCCAGTCCCTGCCCTGGCAGCCAGCTGACCCCTCCGGGTGCTAAGGAGGCCCAAGGAGGCCTAAGGAGGCCGAGCGAGGGCGAGTTCCTTCCCGTGGCTCCCCGAGGGGTGCGGGGTAGGGAGTCCGGGACCCCTGTAGGCCTGGCTGCCCCGCGGGTCACTCCTGCGCAGTCGGAGGTCGCCGCGGTGCCTGTGACCTGGCTCGTGCTGTGCGATGCTGCACTGGAAGAAATAATCTTTGCTAAAAACAGGCCCCAAATGCACAGATGAGACACAAGGGTTCAGCTGCACGGAAGTGACCGTAATACAAATAAAGCAGAACGAAGGCCAGGAGGTAGGCAAGAAAGGATAATAAAGTAAAAACAGGAGAGGCATTGTGTCCCCTGAGGAGAGCCTAGTAGCTCTTCAGGCGGTCTTGGTCACCTTCCTGGGTCACCTGCGGGCAGGTGTGTTGAGCCACGCACCTGCGAACGTCGAGGCAGAAGCGCAGCCGCGTCCGGGGCGTCGGGACCCGCAGACTGGCACATGGATTCCAAGGCCGGCAGGAAGGCCGGGCACCTGCTGAGGGGCGGGGACAGGTGCTGGGCAGGCTCGCCCGGGGCGGGGCGACTTGGGCAAGGCCGGCGGCCCGAGAGGGGCGGGGTCTCAGGACCAGGCCCCGCAGGCCGGGAGACTGCCCGCTATGTAGACTGCTACAGGACCCCTGCCCAGCGCCTCCGAGACCTGCGGAGAGAGGAGGGGGAGGGCGCCGGCCGCGGAGGGCCCAGGTCCAGGTCCACTGGGCCGGTCCCACGGCCGAGAGCAACCAGGCCACTCCCCGGTTAGTGACCCGTCCCCGCCACAGGCCACGCCCACGGCAAGTTACCGCCCCTTACCTTCCCTCTCCCCTCCCCGCCCTCCCCACCCTCGCCTAGCCCTGGGAAGTGCCCGGCCAACGCCCCACCCCTTTCCCTCCAGGGACCCGCCCTTCCCACCCCCACCTTTGGCCCCGCCTCCGTCTTCACTGTCCCAGCCCAGGCCACGCCCCCGACGCTCCAGGGACCTGCACTTCCCCCACCATATCTCCTCCCCTTCCCAGGGCTTGCCTCCGCCACTCCCAGGAACCGCCCCAGGCCACGCCCCCAGTCAGTGACCCCCCCTCCCCCGTCCCCTCCCCGTCCCCTCCCCGCCCCACTGTGGCCCTGCTTCGCCTCCACCTACGACGGAGCCCCCCCCCAGGCCACGCCCCCGGCTACTAGCCCGCCTCTTACCCTGCCCCATTTGTGGCCTCGCCCCAGTTCTAGGACCCGCCCACTTGTGGTTCCCGCCCCTGCCCCCGCCCCAGCCAGTGACCCTTTCGCCCGAGACCCCGCCCCTTTCACTTATGGCCCCGCCCCACCCTGGGCGCTGCCTCAAGTCTGGTACCGCCCCTGCCCAGTGACAGGCTCGCGGCCCCGCCCACGACCAGTGACTCGGAAGCCCAAGACCCCGCCCTAATTTCCGTCACGCCCCCATCACCATTGGTCCTGCTTCACCACCTCCCTCCCACCCCCCGCGACGCTCATTGGTTTCTTTCCGTAGAGCTTCCCGGGTTCCGATTGGCCTCATCCGTCGCCGTTCCTCCTTTCGATTGGCCCGCCGCGCCCGCTTTCGCGAGGCCCAGTCCTTGGGCGGGGGGCGGGGCCAGCGGCGGCGGGCGGCGGGGGATTGGTCAGCGGCTCGGAGGGGGTGGGCCCGCGCCGCGCGCAGCGCCTCGGCTGGAGCGCGAGGAGCAGCTCCCGCCGCCTCAGTCGCCTCAGACTCGGTCGCCTCAGGCTCTGTCGCCGCCTCGATCGCCCCGTCGTCACCCGCTCCCCCCCCATCCCGGCCCCACCCCGGGCTCCGGCCCGGGCCAGCCGGCGGGCACGCCCTCCTCCGCGGACAGGTGAGTGGTCGCGGGCGGGGCCGGGGGCGGGGGTCCTGGCCCGGGTCCAGGGGTCGAGCCGGGGTCGCGCGCAGGGACTGGGGTCGCAGCCCGGGGCCTGAGCGAGGGGCCGGCCGGGGGCCGGGGGAGCCCCGCCAACTTTGCCTGCGGGGCTCCGGGGGCTGCGCGGCGCCCGTCTGGCGCCGGCCGGGCGGGAGGGCCCGAGGGCCCCGCCGGGGCCCCACCAAGTTGGTGGGCGGCCGCGGGGCGGGCGCGCGGGGCCGGGGCCGGGGGTCCGCGCGTGCGCCCCGCCGCCCCGGGGGCGCCCACGGCCTCGGCCGCGCTCCGCCCGCGGGCCGCCCCGCGGCTCCCGAAGTCAGGGGCAGGGACGGCGCTGCTGGCCGCGGGGTCCGGGCGCTGGTGCTGGGCGGCTGAGCCCTGGCCCGGACTCCGGGCAGCGTCTCCCGCGCGGCGGCGCGGGGTGGCCGTCAGGCTGGGCGCGGCGGCGAGGGGCGCGGGCGGCGGGACCTCCCGGGGCTCCCCGCGCGCGGGCGGCGGTGCGCGGCCGCGGGGGCGGCGGGGGCACGCGGCGGGGTCTGCGTGTCGCTGCTGCTGCTGCGGGGTCGGGAGCGTAGTGCCGGCTCCTCCCGAATTGGAAAGTCGGCCGAAAGTGCGCTGTCGGGCGGCCGGGGTTTGCGCGTCCTCCTCCTGCCTTTCTGGAGCGCAGCGCGGGCTTCGGAGCCTCCGCGGCTCCGCCGTGAGCTCAGCGCGGCCGGTCGCGGGCGGGGTTGGCGGCGTGCGGCGCTCCGGGAGGGGCCGTCGGGCGGCGCGGCTGGACCCTGGACGGCGACACACGCACCCTGCAGTGCCGGCCGCTCCCGTGGCGCGGGCCCTCGCCGCTCCCGCCGGACCTCGGCTGCGTCCGGGGGCCCTCGCCGCTCCCGCCGGACCTCGGCTGCGTCCGCGGGCCCTCGCCGCTCCCGCCGGACCTCGGCTGCGTCCGCGGGCCCTCGCCGCTCCCGCCGGACCTCGGCTGCGTCCGCGGGGAGTGGGGCCCCTGGTCCGCGCTTTGGCCTTGGCTTAGATGTTGGCCGCAGGTGCGCGTCCCCCCGACGGGAACCGATGCCCGGCCCCGCCGTGCGCAGGACGGCGCCTCGTCTTCAGGCGTCTCAGAGACACCGCTGCGGGGCGGAGAGACTGTGCGCAGCCCAGCGGCCCCCCGGAGGGGCGGCGGACGGGAAGGGGGAAGACCTCGCCCAGCCTCCCATCCCAGCAGCTGGAGAAGTTGCGGCTGGCGTTTTCAGACTCGGAGATCCCCCCGCGGTCCCGGGGTCTTCAGAGGCGCGTGCGCTCCCTGCCGCGCCGATGCTCCAGAGCACTGCTGTTGCGAGCACTGTTATTCTTCACTCGTACGTAGATGCTGTTGTCTGTACAGTGCAAGTTCATTGCCGGTGTTTTGGAACTTACATGACTTCATTATATTCTTAGCTGATACTCAATATTTTAAGGTTTTGAAAAAGCTTTGATGGTAAAAGGAGGAAAGTTGTGTCCCTCTCACTGGAAAGATTGGGCATCCGGTGTAGAATTCAGGGCTTTGTGACTGGTGTTGCTGTAGGTAGTGCTGATTAGTGGTGATACTGGACCTCAGAATATCACTTTTCCAGATACCTTTATTAATACTCAGCATTGGAGAAGATATACAACTTTGTGATTATATTTTTAAGGTAATTAGGTGAAAATTTCAACACATGGGTTCATTTGGCCAGACGTTTAAAAGGAAGTTATCTTTTCCCCTGTTGTTGCAGAGAGGCTGAGAGCAGGCTGTGTCGTGAGGTCCTTGAAACAATGTAGCCATTCAAGGCTGGATGTTGTGTTTCAGTTTGAACAGTTTCATTCCTGGAGGTGTAGCCAGCTCCTGGGCTGGTTGCCATGTGTCAGTGGCAAAGTCATTCCTATTTTCACAGAAACCTCAGGGCTTTGCTGTAACAGAGATCACTGAAGCAGATCTTGGTAGATGGGAATTGTACATCCCTTTGGTGAAGCCTGGTCCTTGTTGGCCAGAACAAAGAAAAATACCCTCTAATGTATTCGAATCAGTCCCAACTTAAACATTGCAATGAATACTGTAGATTTGGGGGCGGCCAGGCTATGTCTGAGCTCTCAGCCCTGGTAGCTGGGACTGCCGCAAGGTTGTGTGCCCGCTGTCCATGGTGCTGAACACAGGTCCTCTTTTTCAGTTTCTTTGTCTTAAATTTCCTTTCCAGTGTGAGAGGGTTTTTTGGAGTATGTTCACGTGAGGTGATGAGCACTAGGTGTTATACGCAACTGATGAATTGTTGAACACTGTATCTGAAACTAATGATGTACTATGTGTTGACTAATCGCATTCAAATTAAAAAAATAAAATCATTCTCAAAATTTACACATTTAAAGAAAAGTTGAACAGTTGAGCATGTTGTCTCTTTTTTTCAAGTGGATAATTGTGTCGACTCAACATTTCCTTTCCTTCACTTAGTCTCAGCATGTGGGAATTTTCTTGCTGTAGTATGGACATCAAGTAACAAATCATTGAAATTAAATGGGATCCTGTTTCCTTCAACAACCACCCTCTTAAAAATGTGCTCTTTATTGTAATGTATACATATATTTGTACATAGAGGCAATTTGTTTTTCCCTAAACAAGGTCAGTTGTAGCACCCCTCACACTCATGTGGTGCTTTTCAGCCTTCGCAGAAAGGGACTGGAACCCTCTGCGTATGTGGTAGGGCTGTTGGGCAGTTGTCAGTTGTCAGGCATTTCTGCTGTGTTGGAGCAACATCTACTCTCTTTTCTATAATTTTGAGGAAATCTTTGTAAATCATTTTAGATAAATTCTTTATTCTCTTGAGGTTAATTTTTGTCAGTTCCTTTAGAATTGCCCCACAGTTTAGCAATAAGAAATAATGGGTACAGAGATTCTTCCACATGATTGTAAATTGTGCATCAAACTATGCAGTGAATTGTTAAGGTGTTTTTGCTATGAGCATCTGAACTAGTTCTTTGGCCCCATCAGCTGTGCACTTAACTCACATTACTCTGTGAAAGAGTAACCTGTTTTGTTGAGGGAAACCCAGGGCAGCTTCTTTCTGCCTCCTCTAAACTTCAGAAATACTCTCTGAGTGCCCACTCTTTGCCTGGCCCTGTGCTGTGATTTGAAAACCCACAGGGGAAGGAGACGTAGTATTTATCATGGAAGGGCTCTACTTTGGACTGACAAAAGGACATGTAAATTGATGGTTACAGGGGGCCACACTGAGTGCTGCAATTTGGATACACAGAAAGTTGGGTTGGTGTGTTGAAGTGGGGTAATTCATTTAGGCTGGGAATCAGGGAAGGCTTCAGAAGGGAGGTGGCCTTGGGCTGAGACCTGAAGGGCGAATTGTAATTGGGCATGGATGGGTCTAAAATTGATTACAAAAAGACCAGAAGGTTGATGTAACTGGAGAACAGAATGTGTGGTGGTGAAGGTTGGATGGCATTGTGAAAGTGTTGGAACTCAGAGGTGTGGGGGAGAGTTGACTGGAGGTGGTGTGGCAGGCAGAATAATGGTCTCCCAAAGCTCTCCACATTCTAATCACCAGAACCTATGGATATGTTATGTTACATGGCAAGGAGAATTTAAGGTAATAGATGGAATGAAAGTTGCTACTCAGCTGATTTTAAAACAAGGAGATGATTATTCGGGATTTCCCTGGGTGGGCCCAAACTAATCAGAGGGTCCTTAAATATGGAAGAGGGAGGCAGAAGAGCTAGTGTCAGAGTGATGTGAAATGAGGAAGAGGACCCGTCATTGCTGGCTTAGAAGATGGAAGGGGTTACAAGACAAGGAATGTGGGCAAGCTGTAGAAGCAGGAAAACGTGGGAAAATGGATACTCACCCAGAGCCTCTTGAAGGGAACACAGCCCTGCCTACACCTTGATTCTAGCCCAGTAAGACCTTGTGTCTGACTTCTGACCTCCAGAACTGAAAGATAATTAATTCCTGTTATGTTAAGCCACTGAGTTTGTGGACGTTTGTTAGAGCAGCCATAGGAACCTGACACAAGTTGGAACTGTTCTAGAAAGTTTTAGCTGGCGGAGTTTAAAGAGGAAATTACATGATCAGATATAGGCAGTAGAACACAAAATGATGTAGCTGCTGTTGGGAAGAAGTTGCCCCAGGTGAGCTTGGTTCTGATGCTTACTTTCATCTCCTGGGCAGACTGGCATTTAATACTCTTTCCTGGCCTAACTCCCATCTGAAGTCTTTCTCCTAGCAGTCTGTCTAATCTCTACCCTTGCTTACTGCCGCTTCCTGCTGACCCACCTTTTCTCTGTGCTGGGCACTCAGGTCTACATGTACAAGTGGGATTGTAGGGGTCATAGGGTGGGCCAATTCCAGTCTCAGGCCTGTCGTCAGAGTATTTTCCAAAGGTTTATTTCTTCACAGCCTCTCTAATCCCTTGCATCTTCAGATGTTTTAATTGTTGTTAGTCAACTTGTGTGAAATATCTCACTGTTTAATTTACATTTTCTTGATTACTAGTAAGTGTGAGGATTTTTTATCCATTTAGGGGCCACTTAGGTTTCCTCTTCTATAAATTGTATTTGTGTATTGTTTGTCCATTTGTTACCTGGGTTGTCCTTTTTACTGCTTTTTAGAAGTCCTTTATATATTCTGGATTCTATTTATGCTTATTTTTTTATCCTTTTAAAAATGCTGTTTTGATGAACAGATGTTTAATTTTAATGTAGTCAGATTTATTAATCTTTTCCTTATGGTTTGTGGTTATTGAGTCTTATTTAAGAAATTCTTTGCTACCCCAAGGTCATAGGGTATTCTCATCTTTATAAAAAATTGAATGTTTGCTTTTTATATTCTACTTGGAACTTATTTTTGTGTGAGGTGTGAGGTAGAGATATAATTTTAGAACTTTTCCAAATGCATAACCAATTGTATCAGTACTATTTATTGAATAGCATCCTTACCCCAATGATCTGCAGTGCTTCCTTTGAAACACAAAATTTTACAAACATGTGGATCTGTTTCTGATTTCTCCATGTAAATAATGATAATTTCATTTCTTCCTTCCTAGCCTTTAAGTCTTTTATTTATCTCTTGTCTTATTTCCATTGTTTGGACACTAGACAAAGTTGCGTAGAATGATAGGGCTATGCTAATACTGTTTTACACTTTAAAGGCAATACTTTTAGAGCCTTAAATATGAGGTTTGCTCCTGTTTTTTGGTAGATTCCTTTTATTAGGTTAAGGATGGTCTCCTCTGCTAATAGTTTGATAAAAGATTTTAAAAACACCATTAATAGATTTTGAATGTTAACAAATGATTTTCTTTACCTACTTAGATGATTTTATGTTTTTTCTTTTTTAAATTGTGACTGATGGGGCGTCTGGGTGGCTCAGTCAGTTAAACGTCTGCCTTTGGCTTAGGTCATGATCCCAGGCTCCTGGGATCACCCCGCATGGGGCTCCCTACTCAGCGGGGAGCCTGCTTCTCCCTCTCCCTCTGCCTGCTGCTCCCCCTGCTGGTGCTCTCTCTCTCTCTCTCTCTGTCTCTGTCTCTGTCAAATAAATAAATAAAATCTTTAAATAAAATAAAAGAAAAAGAAAAAAATAAATTGTGACTGAGATGAAATATTTTAATCTTTTACTTTTAAGCCATCATTGATTTCTTGGGATAAACATTACCTTGTCATGACAGACTATTTTAAAAAATTATTATTGGATCCAATATAGTAATATTTCATTTACAGTTTTGGCATATATTTTCGTAAGAAGTATTGACCAATATTAATCTTTTCTTGTGTTGCCCTTATTCAGATTTGGTATCATGGTGATGCTTCATCTTCCCTGTAATAGTTTCTGAAAGGGAAGGATTTTTGTTCCTTGGAAGTTTGGCAAAATTGATTCTTAAATATTCTGGATCTGGATCCTTTTAGAACATGGAGAGTCTTACACCAGCAGTTACCGCTTTAGAAGGGTTGCAGTACCGTTCTTCTCACATTTTGTTGGCCAGGAGGAGTCTTTTCGGCCATACTTAGTTTCAAATGGAGCAGGGAGGTTGAGTCTTCCATGTCCCAGAAGCTCAGGACAAATATTAGTAACATTTACCAAACTCTGGAGGTTAATTGATGTCAGTACTGCACAGTTAGCCAAAACTCAAACCGCGTTCCTCTCTAGGTCTTGTTTGAAGTTTTACAAGTGTGCAAGGTCTGCAGGTATGTTGGTCATCAGGGGACTGACTAGAATGTGAAACTACCAATATGTTGGTTTATATTTGTTGTGAACAAACCATGCTACTTACTCTCTCCAGAAGCCCGCCTTGGAAATTCTGTCTCTCTAGCTCTCCTTAGTCTAGCCTCCCTTTCTTATTCTTTCCAGGGATCTAAGTCTTAACTATCCTTCAGGGCTGGCACAGTTCCCACCTCCCTGCTTAGATTCTCTGTGTTAACTCTGACTCATGATGAACTCTCCCTTCACTTCTTACAGTACCATTCTGCTCCAGCTGTGGAGAGAGAGCAGGGTTCAGTTTTGTTTATGGGTAGTCAGTTGATGAGAAGAGCCTTCAGATGCAAGCACATGTTTCCCTCCTTTGCCTGGGCTCTGCCCTGGGAGACTAGATATAGTGGACAGACTGTATGACTGTATGACGATGGCCTCACCATGATCCCCATGATTCATGCCTTTGTATAATCTTTTCCTATTGAAGTAGGACTTGCTTCTAACCAATAGAATATGGAAAAGTAATGGAATGTCACTTCCTTGATTATTTTACATTATATAAAATTCCATTTTGCTAGAAACTCATTTAGAGATTCTGTTTGGTGGCAGCTATGCTGGGGAAGCCCACATGGCAAGAACTTCAGGTGGCCTCTAGAAGTTGAGGGTGGCCTTTAGGGATAGCAGGTAAGAAGCAGGGGAGCTCAGTCCTACAGCAAAGGAAACAACCTCTACCAATAACCCAAGTGAGCTTGGAAGGGAATTCTTCCCCCCACTTGAGCCTTCTAATGAGGACATAGCCTGGTCAACACCATGATTGCAGCCTTGTGAGACCCTGGGCGGGGAACCTGGGTAAACCTGCTCAGACTCTTAACTCACAGAAACTGCGAGGTAATAAATGTAAATTTTAAGTTGCTCAGTTTGTTATACAGCTGTAGAAAACTAATGTATCAGTTCTTTATTGACCTCCCCTTTACCCTCACTAGAAGTAGATTTGGATTGATGAAGGGTACTTGAATCTAGTTGAGATAAGCAATTTTTAAAAATTATTTTTTGAAACTTTTTTTCTATTTTTGAAAGTGATACAAATGTTTTGTGTAGAAAAATTGAAGCAAGCAGGAAGTATAAAGGACAAAACAAACATTCATAATCTTACTACACGACCATAGCCATTGTGTCTTTCTACCTTTATGTGTGGTATGATATGAATATCCTAAGTTGGGATTCATTCCATAGTGTTTTATGAACAGCTTTCTTTCTTTGTACTAGATAGTGAGAATTTCTTGTGTCATATCATAGTCTTATAAAACATGATTTTAAATGGCTGCATACTATTCCAGTGGATGTCCCAATTGATTGAATATAGTTGGACATTTATGCTGCTTTAAAATATTTATCATCATAAATAATGCTTTGATCAATAATCAATAACCTATACCAAAATCATTGTTTGTATCACTGATAATTTATGAAGGACAAGTTTCTAAAGGCAGAATTATTAGGTCAGAGCTTGTAGATGTTTTTAAATCTTTTGATACTTAACCATCCAGCTTCCAATGTTTCTTTTTTTTTTAAGATTTTATTTATTTACTCTATTTTAGAGAGAGAGTGCAAGCGGGGCGGAGAGAAGGGGGAAAGGGAGAGAATCTCAAGCAGACTCATGGAGCCCAATGCAGGACTCAGTCTCACAACCCTGAGATCACGACCTGAGCCAAAACCAAGAGTCGGACACTTAACTGACTGAGCCACCCAGGTGCCCCCCAGCTTCCAATGTTTCTAAAAAATGATATAAAGCTCAAACATCTGTTTGTGTAACTCACCAGGTTGGGATAGGACAGAACTATTGATTTTTGAGCATTTTAGGTTCCTGTTTTCTTAACCCTATTTGCAAAGTGCTTTTAAATTATTCATTAAAGTGCAGTATGGATTCTGTTTATAGACACATTTGTGTATGAGATCGCTCCCTTAGTGCCTGGGCAAAAAGCCTACGAATTGCTCTTATCACATCCCTACCTTTGTAGATCCGTTTCTACTCCTATCCATCCTTTCTTTGTTCTCAACCAAATAGAGACACTGAGACACATTAGGTCTTGTAGCCTTGTGATTACTCAAATTAAATGGCTTTTCTGAGCTACCTCTTGCTCTTTTCTTCTTGCCATTTATGAACTAGTTGGCTTCATAAGTATGAGAGATCAGCAGAAAATTATTAATTTAAAAATATTGAAAATATTTTTCCTGATTCATAAATGAGTATTTATTTAGAAAATTTGCAAAATAAAGATTAGTATCAAAAGCAAAATAAAAGTATTTCATTCTGTCACTCACAGATGACCACTGTATAAACATAACGTGTTCATATTAGCTTATTCTTAGAATATATTGATTAAATTTCAGTGACTAATGTTTTGCCTGAGATTCATGCATTCATGTCTCCGAGTGAAATTGGCCCGTAATTTTCCTTTTCCGTAGCTGTTTTCTCTCCAATTTGAGATGACTACTTGGTTTATTAATTTGCAGCTTTTTCCCCCTACTAATATGTGTATTTAAGGTGATACATTTCCTTATAAAATAATGATTCAGTTGTATCATACGGAATTTGATTTGAGGTATTTTCCTTATTGTTTAGTATATACTATACACCAAATTGTGCCCCTCTCAAATACATATGTTGAGCCCTGGCCTCCAATATGATGGTATTGGAGATGGAGCTTTTGGGAGATAATTAAGTTTAGTTGAGGTCATGAGTGTGATGGGATTAGTACTTTATTAGAAGAGACCAGAGAACTTGCTCGTTTTCTCTTTCTTGCCATGTGAGGGTACAGCAGGAAGACAACTATCCACAAGCCAGGAAGAGGCCCCTGACCAGAGCTCTCCCATGCTGGCATTCTGTCTGATCTCAGACTTCCCAGCCCCCAGAACTGTGAGAAATAAATGTCCATTGTTTAAGCCCCTCAGTCTATGGTGTTTTGGTACAGCAGCCCAAGGAGACGAAGGCAGTTATATTTTCTAATTTCCAGTATGATTTTTTAAATTTATAGGTCATTTAGAAGAATATTTAAAATTTTCCAAACATACGCATATTTTCTTATTCTTTTCCAGCACAATTTCATTGCCCCCAAATCTTGCTCTTTATGATTTTAATTCTTTGAAATTTGCTGATGTGCCTCATGGCCCAGAATATGGACTATTAAGTTTTCTCACACATTCCTGTGTGCTTGAAAAGAATTAGGTTCAATGTTCTATACATTCCATTCAGCTAACTTATAACATACTATTCACATCTTCTGTTTTCTTAGTATTTTTTTTGTCTGGTGGTTATATCCATTACTAAGATAATTACCCAGTTTCATTATGATTATGGATTTGTCTTATTTCTCTTTGAAGTTCTGTCAATTTTTATCTATATACTTTGAGTCCCTGCTATTAGGGGCATGCAAATATAAAATTGTTATGTCTTCCTGAAGAACTGAGACTTTAATTATTAACAGTGGTTTTCTTTATCTCTAGTAATGAATCTTTGCCTATGGTATCATATGCCAGTATGAAAATGGCCATAACAGATTGCTTTAGGCTCATATTTGCATAATATCTTTGTTTTTTTATCATTTTACTTTCAAAACTGTTTTCTTAAGCTTTAAGTATGTATCTTGCAAAATAATCAAACAGTTAGATTGTTTTTCATCCAGTCTGATAATTTTTGTCTTTTAACTAGAACATTCAACTCATTTATGTTGAATATAATTAGTAATCTATTTAAGTCTATACTCTTATTATTTATTTCTCTTGTCCCACATGTTCTGTGTTTATTTTTCTATCTTATTTTAAAACAGTATTATGATTTTTAAAAATCATTCAACTTATACTCTCTTCACTTTTTTTGGAGGTTATATTTTATTTTTGTTTCTTTTCGTGGTTACTATGTAAATTAAATAATGTGTTATTAACTTATCCAGATAATGCAGTTATACCTGCCTTCTGGACCATGCAGAGATTATAGTGTCATAGAGCACTTGAACTCCATTCACCCTCTCCAGATTTATATGTGCTTATTATCGTGTGTCTTAATTCTGTAAGCTCTTTTTAAACTCTATGAAATACTAATATTAACAGTGTTGTTATTTAATGTACCATCAGTGTTCATTTACATTTATTCACAACTTTGTCCATTTTTTGCTTTTCATTGTTCTCTGACATTTCTGACCTTCATTCTGGGGTTGCTTCCCTTCTGCCTGAAGAGTGAGCCTTCTTTAGAAATTTCTTTATTGCAGGTCAGCTGGTAGTAGATACGCTCCCTGTTTTTTTCTTTCTAAAACTATTTTGATTTCACTTTTATTTAAAAAATTTTTTTAATTTATTTTTTTGTGGGGGGGGATATAATTTGCATGCTATAAAATTCACCCTTTTAAAGTTTCTGATTCGGGTGCCTGGGTGGCTCAGTTGGTTAAACAACTGCCTTCAGCTTGGGTCATGATCTCGGGTTCCTGGGATCAAGTCCCACATCTGGCTCCCCCTGCTCTGCGGGGAGCCTGCTTCTCCCTCTCCCTCTGCTGCTCCTCCTGCTTGTGTGCTCTCCCTCTCTCTCTCTGTCAAATAAATAAAATCTTAAAAAAATATAAAGTTTCTGATTCATTGGATTTTGGTATATTTACAAGGTTGTGCAACCACTAGTGCTACATAATTCCAGAACATTTTCATCACCTTAAAAAGAAACCTCATACCTATTAACAGTAACTCCCCATTCTTCCCTGTCCCAGTCCCTGGCAACCATTAATCTACTTTCTGTCTCTAAGGATTTGCCTATTAGGAACATGTCATATAAATGGAATCATAAATATGTGGCCTTTCATGTCTGGTTTCTTTTACTTAGTATACTATTTTCAAGGTTCATCCATGTTCTATTGTGTATCAGTACTTCATTTTTATGGCTGAATGGTATCACATTGTATGGATATATCACATTTTAGTTCTCCATTCATCAGTACCGTACAGGTAGACATTTGGGTTCTTTCTACTTTTTTGGCTGTTAGGAATAATGTGCTATGAAAAGTCACGTGTAAGTTTTTGTATACATACATATTTTCAGTTCCTTTGTGTATATACTTAGGAGTGGAATTGCTGGGTCATATAGTAATTGTATGTTTAACTTTTTGAGTAATTGCCAAGCTGTTTTCCAAAGATGTTGCACCTTTTTATATTCTCACCAGCAATGTATGAGGGTCCCAATTTCTTCACACCTTCACTAACACTTGTCATTTTCCAGTTTTTTGATTATAGCCATCCTAGTGGGCGTGAAGTGGTATCTCATTGTGGTATTGATTAGCATTTCCTTAATCACGGATGCTGTTGGTAACCTTTTTGTGTGCTTACTGGCTGTTTGCATGTCTTCTTTGGAGAAATGTCTGTTCAAATCTTTTGACCATTTTTTTATTGGATTGTTTGTCTTATTGTTGAATTGTAAGTTTTGAAATTGGGAAGTGTGAGTCCTCCAACTTTGTTCTTCTGTTGTTTTAGCTATTCCTGGTTCCTTGCATTTCCATATGATTTTTAGGATTAGCTTGTCAATTTCTGCATGAAAGGCAGCTAGAATTTTTATAGGGATTGCATTGAATGTGTAGAAAAATTTGAGAGTATTGCCATCTTAACAATATAAGTCTTCCAGTCCATAAGTATGGAATTTATTAGCTATAATAGTTTCTTAGTGGATTCCTGAGGAGTTTCTATATATGAGATTATATAATATGCATGTATAGATAATTTTACCTCTTCCTTTCTAATCTGGATGCCTTTTATTTCTGTTTCTTTTATAATTGCCTTGGTTATAGTACAGTGTTGCATTGTCCTGGGGAGGGTGAACATCTTAATCTTGTTCCTGATCTTAGGGGGAGAGCTTTCAGTATTTCACCATTCAGTATGTTGTCAGCTGTGGGCTTTTGAGATGTCCCTTGTTAGTTTGGGAGGTTTCCTTCTATTTTTATTCTGTTAAGTGTTTTTGTCATAAAAGAGTGGTATTGTTGTCAGATGCTTTTTCTGCATCTAAGATGATCATACTTTTTTTGTCCTTCATTTTCTTAATTTTGTGCATTATACCAATTGATATTTGTATGTTGAACCAACCTTGCATTTCCTGGATAAATTCCAGTTGGTCATGGTAGATAATCCTTTTTATATATTGCTGGATTCAGTTTGTTAGTATTTTGTTGAGGATTTTTACATTTAAAATTTTTAAAGAAGTTTTTATTTAAATTCTGGTTACCTTACATACAGTATAATATCAGTTTCAGGTGTACTGTGTGGCAATTCAATACTTCCATACCTCACCTGGTAGTCACCACCACAAGTGCACTCCTAATCTCCATCACCCACCCACCTCCCCTCTGGTCACTATCAGTTTGTTCTCTATAGTTAAGAGTCTGTTTCTTGGTTTGCCTCTCTCTCTCTTTTTTTGTCCCTTTGCTTGTTTTGTTTCTTAAATTCCACATGAGTGAAGTCATATGGTATTTGTTTTTCTCTGACTTATTTTGCTTAGTATTATACTCTTTAGCTCCATCTGTGTCATTGCAAATGGCAAGATTTCATTCTTTTTTATGGCTGAGTAATATTCCATTGTATATATATCACATCTTCTTGATGCATCATCAGTCAGTGGCCACGTGAGCAGTTTCCATAATTTGTCTATTGTAGATAACGCTGCTGTAAACATTGGTGTGCATCTACCCCTTTGAATTAGTATTTTTTTTTATTCTTTGGGTAAATACCTAGTAGTGCTATTGCTGGATCATAAGGTAGTTCTATTTTTAACTTTTTGAGGAACTTCCATCATACTGTGTTTTCCACAGTGGCTGCACATTTTCATTCTCATCAACAGTGTAACAGGGTTCCCCTTTCGCCACATCTTGCCAACACCTGTTTCTTGTGTTGTTGATTTTATGCATTCTGACAGGTGTGAGGTGATATCTCATTGTAGTTTTGATTTGCATTTCCCTTATGATGAGTGATGTTGATCATTTTTTGATGTGTCTGTTGGCCGTCTGTATGTCTTCTTTATCCAAAGCAGTTTACACATTTAATGCAGTCCCTATAAAAATACCAATAGCATTTTTACAGAGCTAGAACAAACAATCCTAAAATTTGTATAGAACCCACAGAAGAACAGACACTTCTCCAAAGAAGACATACGAATGGCTAACAGACACATGAAAAAATGTTCAACATCATTAGCTGTCAGGGAAATTCAAATCAAAACCACATTGAGATAGAACCTTATACCAGTTAAAATGGCAAAAATTAACAAGGCAGGAAACAACAAATGTTGGAGAGGTTGTGGAGAAAGGGGAACCCTCTTACACTGTTGGTGGGAATGCAAGTTTGTACAGCCACTTTGGAAAACAGTATGGAGGTTCCTCAAAAAGTTAAAAATAGAGCTACCCTATGACCCAGCAATTGTATTACTGGGTATTTACCCCAAAGATACAGAGGTAGTGAAAAGAAGGGACACCTGCACCCCAGTGTTCATAGCAGCAACGTCCACAATAGCCAAACTGTGGAAAGAGCCGAGATGCCCTTCAACAGATGAATGGATAAGGAAGATGTGGTCCATATATACAATGGAATATTACTCAGCCATCAGAAAGGATGAATACCCAACTTGTACATCCACATGGATGGGACTGGAGGAGATTATGCCAAGTGAAATAAGCAGAGAAAGTCAATTATCATATGGTTTTATTCATGGTTTCAGGGATTGGTGTTAATTCTTCTTAAATGTTTGGTAGAATTCACTATTGGAACCATCTGGTCCTGCACTTTTCTTTATGGGAAGTTTCCAATTACTAACTCAACGTCTTTACTTGTTTAGGTCTATTCAGATTTTCTGTTTCTTGTTGAATCAGTTTTGATAGTTTGTGTCTTTTCAGGAATTTGTCCACTTTACCTGGGTTATCTAATTTGATAGCAAATAATTATTCATAATATTTCTCTGTAATCCATTTTTATTTCTGTAAGGTTGGTAGTTTCATTTCTGATTTTTGCTAATTTAAGTCTTCTCTTTCTTTTCCTTAATTCAGATAAAGATTTGTCAGTTTCATTGATCTTTTTGAAGAATCATCTTTTAGTTTCATTATTTTTTCTCCATTGCTTTGTATTTTCTATTTCATTTCTTTTTGTTCTAATCTTTGTTTTTTCCTTTCTTCTGTTTGCTTTGGGTTTAGTTTGCTCTAATTCCTTAAGGTGGAAGGTTAAGTTATTGATTTGAGATAGTTCTTCCTTTTTAACATAGGTGTTCATGGCTATACACTCCTAATCATTGCTTTTACTGCCTCTCATAAGTTTTGAATATGTTGTGTTTTAATTTTCAGTCAACTCAATGTATTTCCCATTTCCCTTGTGATTTCTTCTTTGATTCCTTGCTTATTTAGAAGTATGTTCTTTAATTTCCACAAATTCGTGAATTTCTTAAGTTTCTACTATTGGCTTCTAATTTCTTTTCCTTGCTGTCAGACAACATACTTATATAGATTTCAATTCTTTTAAATTTTGATGTGATTAAACATCTGATCTGTCCTAAATAATGTTCCATGTGTAGTTTAAAATAATGTATCTTCTGGTTTTTTAATGGAGTGCCTTATAGCTATCTGTTAGATCTAATTGTTTTATAGTGCTGTTAAAATCTTCTCTTTCCTTGCTAATCTTCTGTCTTGTTGTTCCATCCTGTATTGAACATGGGATATTGAAATCTCCAACCATTATTGTGAATTGTATAATTCTCCTTCAGTTTCTATTAATTTTTTGTTGCATACATTCTGGGGCTCAGTTTTTAGATACATATATATATATAATTGTTATACTTCTTGATAAATCAACCCTTTTGTCATTATAAAATGTCCTTTGTCTCTAGTCACAATTTTTGTCTTAAAGACCATTTTGTCTGATGTTAGTATAGTCACCCCATCTCTCTTTTGGTTATTGTTTAGATGGTATACATGTTTTCATCCTTTCACTTTTAACTTGTTTGTGTCTTTGAATTTAAGAGTGTCTCTTGTATACTGCCTATGTATAACTGGATCATGTTTTTGTTTTTGTTTTAAGCAGCATAATAGCCAAAGTATGGGAAACATCTCAAGTGACCATTGACTGATGAATAGATAAAGAAGATGTGATATATATATATATATACAATGGAATATTACTCAGCCATAAAAAAGAATGACATTGGGGCACCTGGGTGGCTCAGTCGTTTAAGCTTCTGCCTTTGGCTCAGGTCATGGTCTCAGGGTCCTGGGATAGAGCCCCACATTGGGCTCCCTGCTCAGTGGGGAGCCTGCTTCTCCCTCTGCCACTCCCCCTGCTTGTGCTCTCTCTCTGTCAAATAAATAAATAAAATCTAAAAAAAAAGAAATTAAAAAAAAAAGAATGACATCTGGCATTTGCAACAATATGGATGGAGCTAGAGAGTATTATGCTAATGAAATAACTCAGTCAGGAAAGACAAATACTCTATGATTTCACTCATATGTGGAATTTAATAAACAAAACAAATGAGCAAACCAAGAAATGGACTCTTAACTATAGAGAATAAACTGATGGTGACCGGAGGGGAGAGGGGTGGGGGTATGGGAGAAATAGGTGATGGGGATTAAGGAGGGTACTTGTGATGAATTCCGGGTATTGTAAGGAAGTGTTGAATCACTACATTGTACACCTGAAACTAATATTATACTATATGTTGACTAACTGGAATTCAAATAAAAACTTAAAAAAACCCATCAATACAATTTCTGCCTTTAAGTTGGAATGTTTAATCCATTTACATTTAATGCAATTCTGATAGGATTTATTCCTGCCATTTTGCTATTTTTTTCTATATGTCATGTCTCTTTGTTTTCTGTCCTTCATTACTACTTTTTGTATTAAATAGATATTTTTTTAGTGTGCAATTTTAATTTGTTATTTATTTTGCTATTTTTTGTTAGTTATTTTCTTTGGGGTTACATGGGGCTTCTTAGTATTAGCAACTTGTAACAGTTTAGTTTGGATTCATACTGATTTAATATCAGTGGTACATCAAAACTTTGCTTCTGTATATCTCCATTCCTCCCCCACTTTGTGCTATATTTGTGTTGTCATACAAAGTATATCTTTATACATTCTGTGCACATCAACACAGATTTATAATTATTGCCCTGTGTAGTTTTCTTTTGTTTAAGATAGGAGAAAACTTACAAATATTATATTTATGCTGTCTTTTCTACTTACTTCTGTATTTACCTTTACTGGTGTTCTTTATTTCTTCACCTGGATTTGAGGTACTGTCTAGGATCCTGTCATGTTAGCCTGGAGTCCATTTAGTATTTCCTGTAGGGCAGATTTTCTAGAAGCTTATTCTGTCAGTTTTTGTTGTCTGAAGATGTCTTAATTTCTCCTTTGCTCTTGAAGGGTAATTTTGCTGGATGTAGAATTCTTGTTTGACAGTCTTTGTCTTTTATAATTTTGAATATGTCATCCCACAACCTTCTAGTTACCACAGTTTCTGATGAGAAATCAGCTATTACTTTTATTGAGGATTTCTTTCAAATGATGAGCTGCTTTTCTTGCTGCTGTCAAGATTTTCTCTTTGTCTCTGTGTTTGAATAGCTTGATTATGATGTGTCTAGGTATGGTCATCTTGGAGTTTATTCTTAGAGTTCATTGAGTTTCTTGGATGTGTAATTTTTTTTCCCCCCAAAATCTGGGAAGTTTTTTTTAGCTGTTATCTCTTCAAATATATCTCCTTCTCTCTCTTTTCTCCTTCTGAAATTTATACCCCTTTCTTTTTTCTCCTTCTGAAACTTTTGTTATACAAATTTAGTATGCTTGATGGTGTCCCACAGGTCTCTGAGGCTCTGTTCTTTTCTCCTTTTTGTAAGGAAGACTTTATTCACTTTATACAATGGGCTGTATTATAGGGGAGAGATATTGGGCTCAATACCTGCTCTGTTCATTTTTCTTCTTACTTTTTACTTTCTGTTCCTTAGACTGGAAAATTTCAGTTGACCTATCTTCAAGTTCTCCAGTTTGTTCTTGACTGCTCAAATATGCTGTTTAATATTTCCAGTGAATTTGTCATTTCAGTTACTATACTTTTTAGTTTGGAATTTTTATTTAGCTCCTTTTTATATCCTGTCTCTTTATTAGTAGTCTCTACTTGATGAGACACCATTGTCATACTTAATCTTTTAGATGTGGTTTCCTTTAATTCTTTGAACATATTTAAAATAGGTTATATATAGTCTTTCTCTTGTAAGTCCAATGTCAGTGCTTCCTTAGGGGCAGTTTCTATTGATTGCTTTTTCCCTGTTTATGGGCCATATTGCCTGTCTCTTTCTCTGTCTCTCTGTCTCTGTCTGTCTCTCTCTGTCTTGTGTGTCTCATAATGACTTGTCAAAAACTAAACATTTTAAATAATACATGTGGCAACTCTGAAAATTTGATTCTCCTTTCTCCCCTGGGATTTTTGGTGCCTCTGCTTGTTGTAGTAGTTTTTGTTGTTTTGTTTAGTGACTTTCCTGAACTAACTCTGCAAAGTCTGTATTCTGTGACATGTATTTCCACTCATTTGTGATCAGCTAAGGATTGGACAGAGATTTCCTTAAATGCCAGGAATCAGTAAGTCTCCTGGACTTTCCCAAGGAGCTCTGTGTGTATATTGGGGTATGCTTCAACATTTAATCAGGCACTTTACAGCTCTGCCTGAGTCTTTTACTTCCCACTTGTACAGAGCCTCAAAGTCAGCCCAGTGTGTGTGCTTATAGTTGTCTCAGGTCTTTCCTGGGCATTCATATAACCTTGAGTATGTGCACAGCTCTACGTATACATGTGACCTTCTAGATTTCCAGGAATATGTTGGAGTTCTTCAAATTCCCTATAGACATCTCATTTTCCACCTTTTTCTATTATGCTCTGGGTTTATGTATCATTTGCCGCACCTGTTGTCTACTGTCTCAGGTAGTTATAAAATGAAACAATTGATTCTAATTGTTTTAACATACACCTCTGAGGAAAATGCTTTTCACACTGGTCTTACTCTGATTCAGGTCAAATAAAGATGTCCTTGCAAGTGGAACTTAATAGCCATGTCAAGTAATGACAGTTCTCCAGGAATAAGGCTTTTGAAAGAGTTCTAGTCCTGTTCCGGCCCTTTCTGTGACTGCCAGACTGCTGGTTTTCACTATCATTGCAAGCTGTTGGGTTTTAAGACAACTATAGAACTGAGGTGGCATTGGGGGAAAATGAGAATAGGGAAAGTTAAAACACTATAAATGTGCTGTTCCTATGGAGATTCAACCGTTTTCCTTTAACAAATGCTCCCCAGATTGCTGTAAGCCTTTGGTTAAATTCCCAGATTTCTGACAAAGTTGAATCTGACAATTTTTGCTATTTTTTTTTTCATTGCTTTTATGGAAGAGGGGATTTTTGGAGGTCCTTACTTTGCTGTTGTCACTGACATCACCCTCTCACCTTTATTCTTGAAAGACTAATTCCTGTATATTGAATTTCCTGTTGGCGTTATTTTCTTTCAGCCTGTTGGAGTGTCTAGCTTTTGTTTTTTCTGTTCAGATGTCAGTAGTCATTATAACTGCTGTGCCTCTGGAGGTAATTTGTGCATTTCCTATTGCTTCTTTAGGATTTTCTTACAGACCTTAGGTTTCTGTAGTTTCACTGAGTTCCATATATTCCTGCCTATGGTATGTTGGCTTCTTGTATCTGTGGTATGAGGTCTTTCATAAGTCTAGAAAATTCACTGTCATTCTCTTCAGATAATTATTTCCGCTCATCTTCTCTATTCTTTCCTGCTAGGACTCTAATGAAATGTTTATTAGATTTTTCATGATGTATTCTCATGCCCTCTCTTTTGTGTTTCCCAGATTTTGATCTCTCCATGCTTTAGTTTGAGTATTTTCTTCTGACCTAGTTTCCAGTTCATCAGTTCTCCCTTCAGTAGCACCTACTCTGCTAAAAAACCCATTCGGGATTCTTTTACTTTTTAGTTCTAGATTTTCCTTAACAAATTTAAAACTGTGTTACTTTTTATAGCTTCTTAGCTCTCATTTATGTTTTTGGCCATAGTAAGTGTCATTTTTTTTGCTTATTTGTTGTTTTTTCCAATTTTTTAATTGTAGTAAAATATGCATAACAAAATTTAACATCTTAACCATTTTTGAATGTACAGTTTAGTGGCAATGGTATTACATATATTCATAATGTTCATCCATCACCACCATCTATCTCTTTTCTTCTTGTAAAACTCAAATTCTATTCCTATTAAAGACTAACTCCCCATTCTCTCCTCCCCCTTGGCACCCACCACTCTACTTTCTGTCCCTATGATTTTGACTGAGTACTTCATATAAGTGAAATCATATAATATTTGTCTTTTTGTGACTGGCTTATTTCATTTAGTATAATGTCATCAAGGTTCATACATGTCATAACATGTGTTAGAATTTCTTCCCTTTTTAATTCTGAATAATATTCCATTTATGTGTATACCACAATTTTCTTATTCATTCATCTGTCAGTGGACACTTGGGTTGCTTCCATGCTTTAGCCATTTTGAAATAATGCTGTTATAAATATGGGTGTACAAATATCTCTTTGAGACCCTGTTTTTAAATCTTTTGAGTTATAACCAGAAGCAGAATTGCTGGATGATATGGTAATCCTATGTTTAATTTTTTGAGGAACCACCGTGGTGTTGTCTACGGTAGTGGCACCATTTTACTTACCCATCAACAGTGCACAAGGGAACCAACTTTCTCTACACCCTCGTCAGCACTTGCTAATTTCTGTTTCTTTGATACCAGCCATCCTAATGGGTATGAAGTGATATTCATTATCGTTTGGATTAGCATTTCCTTTATGATTAGTAATGTTGAGCATCTCTGTATGTACTTATTGTCCATTGATATATTTTCTTGAGAGAAACATCTATTAACGTCTTTTGCCCATTTTTTAAAGGGGTTGTTTGTTTTTGTGTTATTGCAGGTGTAGTTTTTTTAATAGTCTATATTAGGTAATTCTAACTTCTCATGTCTTTGTGGATCTGTTTTTTCTTTTTTTATTTTTTCTGTGACTTCTTTTATTTCTTACTTGTGGTGTCTTACTTCTTTGCGTGTGCTAGACATTGTATTTGCAGAGTTATTTTGAGGGATAATTTGAGACCTAGGATGATTGTATCATTTTTGGGGAGCTTTTAACTTGTTACCTCTAGGGTTCTTCAGTCTTAAAGGAGCCATCTTAATTCTAAGGCCAACCTTAGATCAGTCTGTGGTTCTTGGGAGGGCTGGTTTGCTTTTCAGGACATCTTACCATTAGGGTTTAGATCTTTGTGGTTCTAACACAAGTTGAGGGCTGGTTTCTGAGAGTCCAATTCATGCTTTTACTCTGTGCCTCTAGCCCCCAATTTCTGGATTATTAAGGGTAATTTCAGCATCTCCCAAATGTTGGGACTTTGCACAGAAAATTTATTTCTCTTTAAAGTAGCAGCCCATTGTGGATGTTCCTCATCAGTGATCAGCTTTCCTCTGCATGATGATTTGGCTCTGGCTCCATATAGTTCTGGTTCTGCCATCCGCTAGGTTGGTAGCATCCTCTAGGGCCTGAACTTCTTTTGTCCAGCTGGCAGATGGGGAGTACAGCGTGGAGGAGACACACAGTTCTTACCCATGTTAGCCTGGACATGATATGTATCATAACTGTGTATATTCCACTGGTGAGATCTGGTCACATGGCCCCACCTAAATGCAAGTGTGAAATTGGCCAAGTGTAGTCAATGGCTGGCAGCTGTATGGTGGACAGTCATTTTTGTCTCAGTCTTCTCCTTGGCCACGAAAACACCCATGCACATCCTACTTTTGTAACCATTATACACTCTCCCAGGGAGACAGTCAAGTCCAGATGTGACTCATGAGGTTTGGTGACTGAACTAACACACATATTACCTGCTGCTAACCCTGTACAGTAGTGGAGCTGAGCTGGAACAAGTGCAATTAAAACAACCTTCCATTTTGACAGGGAGGGAATAGAAGATAAATTAGTCCTTAGTCCAGAGCAAGAGTGACACCCCGTGAGCAAGTATTATGAAAGTGTCTGTCATGGGACACCTGGGTGGCTTTAGTCAGTTAAGCATCTGCTTTTGGCTCAGGTTGTGATCTCAGGGTCCTAGGAGTGAGCCCTGCGTCGGGCTCCCTGCTCAGCGGGAGTCTGCTTCTCCCTCTCCCTCTGCTCCTCCCTGCAGCTTGTGCTCTCTCTCTCTCTCTCTCTCTCTCGCTATCTCAAATAAATAAAATCTTAAAAAGAAAGAAAGGAAGAAAGGAAGAAAGGAAAGAAAGAAAGAAAGAAAGAGAGGAGAGAGAGAGAGAGAGAGAGAGAGAGAGAGAGAAAGAAAGAAAGAAAGAAAGAAAGAAAGAAAGAAAAGAAAGAAAGAAAAGAAGAAAGAAAGAAAAGAAAGAAAGAAAGTGCTTGTCAGTGACTGGTAATCAAAGGCCACCAGGAACTCACCTTGAGCCTATGATGGGGCAGGTTGGGACCACACACCACGGGGAACCATGGGGCTTTGAGGTCAGACAGTGCTAGAAAGAACCTGTTACGGACTTTGGGTTTTGGTTGAGTGATTTGAGGGAAGGGCCAAGAAAGGTCAGTAAGTGGGAGCATTTTATGAGTATCTCAATGACTCTTATCTAGGGAGGTTGGGCTAGAATGCGGATAATTGTGATTGGTAAGAAAGCAGCTGTCACTCACACTAGCCAAGAGAGGGCCATGCCTGGTGTTTTTCGGCTTGGATAACGTTCATGCTTCGTCTGTGTTCTAATGTGATGATGGCAAGGTCTTGTCATGATCCATCTTGGTCCCACTATGTTCTGTGTCAGATTCACTCACTTCTGCTCTGGGAGTGTGGCAGGAAGAACTTCTGGCTGTTGTGTCCTTGTATTTGTCCTCCATGGACACATCTGCTGGGGCCTTGGGGAGAATGTCTAACTTGGGGGTTGGGGGCTGCACAGTAATCATAGCTTGCTTTCTGCTTGTGGAAGTTTGGAGACCTGAGGTTTGACAGTCATTGACTTTATTTTAGGCTCAATTTTCTTTGGCAGTACAATTCCCCCCAAATTCTCTTCTGTGCTTCTGAGAGTTCCATGTGTTAATAACTAGATCCAGAGTTCTGTTCAAGTCTTGATCCTCCAGCCTATTTCATATGTTTGTTTTCTTGTACCTGTGTCTCTTTCTACTTAGGGTTGTCTTGAAGGCATGGCTATGGGTGGGAAAGAAGCCCTGTAATCTGATCTGTGTATACAGCTGAGTCCTCTTTTAATTGAGGAGTCTTTGTGGGCCTTTGATTTTCAGGACATTTTCCACGTTTTATCTTACACTTGGGGTGCAGAAAGGGTGGCTTTTCCCACTAAGTGACCCCATGTTTTTGGACTGTCTCTAGATGCTTTCCTGTCTCTCTCAAGTTGGCCAGTTTTTGCCTATGGTCATCTCTTTCTCCAATGTGACATTATGACATTATGTTACCCGTAAAGTGGGTAACAGTCACTCCAACTGCTGGCACCCTCTTTTTTCTTCTCCCTGAGCTGTGATCTGCTTTCAGGTGATCATAGGAAATGCTCTGCAATCCATGAAACAGGGCTTCTTTGTTACCAGCTGCCTGACAATGGTTTTTATTATGGTATCACCCCTCTTAAGAGAACCCATTTTGGTCTTAATTCATTTCTGTTGAAATATGTATTTAATGATAGAGAATTTAAAAGAGGAAGATTTCTGATCTAAACTCTTAGTTTGGGAATTATTTGACCCCTTTTCTATTTCTCTGTTTCTTGACCGCTTGGAAATAAAGCTGTACACTTTTGGCAGCTTTCTAGGCCGACATCCTCACAAGGGCATAGTGTGGTGGTCCATCTTTCCCATGTTTAACTGTATTCACGTTGGAAAATCAAGACTTTTCTGATTTCTTACAAGATGGAAAAATAGGACATTTCAATTTTGGGGGGAATAAGGTGGTATATAAATAAGGTAAATAAAATTGATGAAGGAATGATTTTGAATCCAAGTTGCAATGATGTGGAAGACTCACAAGGGCACCGCTCTTTGCCATGTGGTAGCTGGCACCCTGGGGCCCTCCTCTTGCTCTGAGTCTGTTTTTGCTTTGAAAGAAGGGGGATGTGAGGACCTGGCCTATATTTATTTTTCTTGGGGCCACTGTGGAAGTGAAATGAGATGATTGACATGCAGGCACATTTAATAGTAAAACTCTCTGGGTGGATAAGGCATTATTATTTCATTCTGAAGTACTTTGATGGGATTAATAATTTATGTAGCACACTAAGTTCATCCTTTGAGGCCAAGTGCTCCTAATATAACGTACCTAAGCCAACCTTGAAAATTTACAGCATTGCAGAGAGAAGAGGGTCAGTGAGCATGTTGCTGTGTGATTTTTACTGAGTTGGGTTTTTCCAGAGAGTTCTGAGCTCTTCATAATTATCCTTAAGTGATTAAGAAACAGTCCAAAGGTGCCATACTTCATAGAGAGTGCAGTTTATAGTTATCTGTAGTATGACACAGGTAATAATCATCCATAATACAATTAACTCTGAACAGCATGGGAGTTAGGGGCGCTGACTGACCTCCCTAGCAGTTGAAAATCTCTGTATAACTTTTGACTCCCCCAAAACTTAACTCCTAATAGCTCACTGGTGGCTGGAAGCCTGACCAATAACATTGCAGTCGATTTTTTTAAAAAGATTTTATTTATTTATTTGTCAGAGAGAGAGCACACAAGCAGGGAGAGGGGCAGAGGCAGAAGGAGAAGCAGGCTCCCTGCTGAACAAGGAGCCCAATATGGGACTCGATCCCAGGACACTGGGATCATGACCTGAGCCAAAGGCAGATGCTTAACTGACTGAGCCACCCAGGCACTCCCAACATAGCAGTTGATTAACACATATTTTGTGTGTTATATGTATTATATGCTGCATTCTTACAGTAAGGTAATGTAGAGGAAAAAAATTATAAGATTAAGAAAATCATAAGGAAAAAGATCATAAAGAAGAGAAAATACATTTACAGTACTATATTGTATTTATAGAGAAAAATTATGTGTAAGTGGACCTGCGCAATTCAAATCCATGTTCAAGGAAAGGGTCAATAGTATTTAGTGTCCCAGACAGTTGTTTGAGTTTTCATGGAATTTTAAACATAGGATATTAAAAAAATAGGAGATTTTATAACAGAACTATGTTTCTTACCAATGTCTTTCATAACTCCTTTTGATTAAACTGTTGCTGCATTTTCTAGACTTTATTACCTCATTAATTACACAGATAATACTGAAGCAGATTGTTTTGCTAATTAAAAAATTGTTAATCTTGAGGTAGCCACACTTCTCTAGGTCCACTTAGGAATCTGAAAGTTTCGGTTTAATGGTCTTTTCAAATGCGGGTGTTAATCCATGTGGGTTAGCATGGAGGCTGATATTGAGAGAAGGTGTGTAAAGCTGCTTTTCATCTCAGGGCCTAGG